>NW_008614467.1:0-5252 GCF_000691845.1 Merops nubicus | reverse complement strand
CAGTCCTGCTGATTTGCCTCTCTGCAAGGCCTCAGGGGTGATGTGTGTGCAGGGAGGGAAGGAGAGCCAGAGATCAGCGTGGGATGATCTGCAGCCTGTTTTATGGGTCTTCCTTCCCCACTCTTGCTTTTTGATTCTTCAGATAGAAATTGAGTCCCCTGCACACCTGCTGTGATCCACTGCTTGTCTATGTGGGTGAATAAATGAAAGAGTTACTTCAATTCCATTGATTTTCTGAAGTCCTAGAGGCACGCTGGGCTTGTGGTAGGTGCTAGGTGGTCACACAGGACTCCTGTGGGTGGGGAAAAAGGTGCAGGCACTGGGAACCCTTGGTCACAGGGATCTGCAAGGAATGTGATGGCCTGGACAGATTTTGGGGAACATCTTCCTCCTGTCACGTATTTTATCTGCACAAAGTTGTACCATGCATATAGCTAGTGTGTGTATATATCAATATATACTTGCAAACAATATTATATATATGAAATTTACATACGTAGACAAACTTTTTGTCAAAATGCACCCAGAAAACTGAGGAAAGGGATCAAAAGTAGTTGGTGAGACTGGGTTTTATGCCAGGGCATGATGACTACTTACCTGCTGGGCCATGGTGACTTTCCAAACTCTTTTCTCAGCTGTTTCCTGCCCCACAGAGCTGTTTTAGTTCAGCATCCAGTGGGTTAAGTCTTCATTCACTTGAGGTTTCTTGGTTGTCTGGCTACTGTACTGCTACAAGATCTCTTGATGTTCCCTTTTATTTAAGTAGAAACTCAGATTTGCTCCATCAGCACTGACCCAAAGTCTTGTTAGCAGTAAGATATGCTGGCTACTGTACTGCTACAAGATCTCTGGCTGTTCCCTTTTATTCAAGTAGGAACTCAAATTTGCCCCATCAGCACTGCCCCAAAGTCTTGTTAGCAATAAGATATATTGTGCTTGAAGAGGTTTGTTCAGTATTTAAACTGAAGGAAGCTACCTATGAAAAAAGTGAGTGATTTGGAGATGCTGTTGGAGGAAGAGTGAGATGGATGCTCTTCAGCTGCTCAGTTCTGGGATCCAAATCGAATGGAAATGTAATTTTAAGTTTAAGGCTCAATGCCATTACCTAAAAGCTGCTCAGCTCTAAGTAACATTTAGAAAGTTCTGGAGATCAAAGACTATGATTTTCTTGAGCGTGTACAGGGTGGCTCCAGGGCAAATAATTACTCTTGGTGAAATTAGAGCCCTTTATTTGTTCCAGTTTGCCTCCTGCCTTGAGGGCTTTCTTTTTTAAAGTTGAGAAATAAGGCCCAAGAAGTTATTAGCATCTCAGTTTTCTCTCACAACACCAAAGCAGGCATTGCCTAGGAAGAGGCTGGCTGCCTGGGCTGTCGCTGCCTTGTTGATGAACCAGAAGAGCTTCTATCAGTTTATGGAGATGAGATTCAGAGTTACACAAAAGCTTGACACCATGTCATGTTTTTAATTAGTTTTTTTTTTTTGAGAAGATATGTGAGATGAGACAAGCATACACCACTGGTTCTTAATGTGGCTGCTAAGGAGAAGGTCTTTGCTTCTGAAATTTGTATCTTTCTGCAGTTAACTCAGTTTGTAATTGCCATTTAAACAAATTTGGGACAGATTCCTTTAGTTTTTGCTCTCCCTAGAAAATGCCTCTCCTCTTCAGCTGGCCTGTTGATTTTAATGAGATATTGTCTGGATTTAATGCCAAGTAAATGTAAAGCAACAGGTAAAATCAAGATCAGATACTTGATAATATTTACCACTACATAATGTTAGGACTAATTGAGCCCCTTCAGTTAAATTATTTCCCTTTATGTTTTTAATCTTATGAAGCTACAACTAAATCTCATGATTTATGGATGGGATTATTAGTGGAACCTGGTTTCATTGTGACTTTCTGAGGGAACTACTGGCTTTTTGAAGCCCTTTTTTCTTTTGTGGAAGGCAAACAGCTTTCCATAGGCCAGTCAAGGTGGAAAAAGGTAACTTGCTCTGTTGTCTGATTTCCTTAAAATATCCTGCAAACTGTTCAGGGTATTTTGGCTTCGGATTCTTGACAGATTAACAGATGACAATTTGTGTTGTAGTCATTGGTAATTCCAGTTTTAATTAACTGACATTTTAATGGTCCCTAAGTGGTCACTGACTTCAATATAACTCTAATTGGTTGGGCATGATTCTGCACATATGAAGTCCACAGCCATACTCGTGGTCTCAACCCTGCTGAAGCCATGCCAGTCTGCCATCAGTCACCCACAAGTGTCATTAAGAGCTGGTCCAAAGCCCAGATAAAAGAGCTGCAAAGATAGCAGGAGGCTTCACAAGCTCTCTGTGTAACTACAGGTTTGTAAATAACTGAGGAGTTAGATTTATTTTGTTTTTTAAGAAAAGGCAGGTTCCATGGAGGAGTTGTCTGGTGTAGGAGGGTGCCTGGAGAGGTGCCTTGCTGTGAAGCTGAGTACTCTCATGTCCAGCAACCCATCTCCCTCCTCCCTAACTCTGTTTAATATCTTAATAAACTCAGTTTAAGCCCCACTCAGCTGTGAAAAACCTCCAAAAGCCACCAAGAGAATACTGGTTTGTAACCTTCAAATGCCTGAGGTTGGCTTTCTGAAGGGATGCAGAGGAAAACCACCACAGCCCTGGTGCTGAGGCATCCTTGGGTTGCTGAATCTTTGCTGGGTCAAGGGGATCTGTCTTCTGCAGAAATAAATATTACTTGAATATTTTTTCTTCTGTAAAACATGTATTATAAACTTAACTATAAATCTCCCTTTCATTAAATGTATTTTTGGTTCCACTTTCCATCCTGTATCTGGGCTCCAATGCTGGAAGACAGGCCAGAGAAATATTTCTACCTACACTTCTAATGCAAGTGGTATTTGTCCTGTTGGATGAAGCTGTCTGTAGCTTAAAAGTCCTCAAGAGATGTGCAGAGCACAGGCTGTACAAATGTTAGCCTTTGAGTTCAAAGGCCTCTGTTAATTTTGCCTTACATATATTTGCACATGTATTTACTTAATTCCTTCCTTTTACCAAATATATTCAGCACGTCAGGGGAATTTTTCCTCTGGTCTTCTCACTGGCAGGTCAGCTGTACCACTTCTCACCTACAAGTGGTGGTGCATCAGTCTCTACATGTTGCCAAAGATGTTGACACTTCTAGGTTTTTAGCTTCTTAGTAAAAAAGCTCTAGAAAAAAAAGAAGGGAGCTGTCCTGGTAACTATTCTTCTGGCTGGAGCATGGAGAGCTGGTTTTATGAACTCCATACTTGTTCTCCTTCATGGTCAAGGAGTACTGAAAGGTTCTATAAAGCTGTGAGCTGGTTTGATAGTAACTTCTTCTCATAGCTTCTTGTTTGGGTGGTGCTGTATGGAAGTTTTTATAAGCTGATACAGAAGCAGGTTTAGACTACTCAATTTTACATATCTGCCATATACAGTTCTTGAAGGACACTATCTTCTGGAAGGGGTTTACCCTTGTTATGGGAGGGTGGGGAAATCTTCTCAAAACCATGCTCTGTAAGCAGGTACCAGTCAACATTTTAAAGACAAATGGTGTGATGCCCCATTTTACTCTGTCATAGCTATAAGGAATGTTCATTGATGAGCTCATCCTGGGAGGCTTGGAAAGATTATCCCAACTTTGATGTCATGACTTTGCTGTGTCTGGGTACATCACCCATGTCACTTAAAGACAGTTTCTCTTGAGCTTGTACCCTTGATGGCTGGTTTCTATCCCTCACTTCCCTGCTACAGAGGATTAAATTAATGAATCTGATGATAATGAAGGTATAACTGAATGAGATGAGTGTTATGCCTAGAGGCTAATAATCAAGTAATTCAAGTGAGGCTACAATTATAGGATTAAGATTTGTGTGATAATATTGTTTACCTTTTTATAAACCAAAATCCAATACTTAACAAAGTAACAGCAAATTAAGTTAAAATCTAAAGAGATTCCCCCTGCTCCTTCTCTCTCACAAAGCAGGTAGATTTAGCTGTAGTTGTTTGGAAAAGCCTGGCAGCTCTACAACCTGAAACACAGAAGAAAATGTGCTGGAGAGCCTTGAGAAGGGCAAGGATCTCACCAAGGCAGCTGGACACAGTCTTGGGTGGTTTCATCCTCGTGCAGGGCACAGCAGGCAGTCATGGAGGAGAGCCCAGGCTTTCAGTCATAGCTACATGTGAGTTTTGGGCAAGCCAGCAAGGTTTCCATGGGTGGTGACTGAAGTCCAGTGCTCTGGAGCCAGGCACTGCAGGTGCTCTCCTGCTTTCTATATTCTCTATCCATACCCAGGAGCTTCACTAAGAAGCAGGACTGGGAAATGAAGATGTTTTCTCTGTCATTGTCATTCACCTGACATGCTCACTCATGCTCCTGAGGAGGTTTTTTTTCCTGGTGTTAGTCAGCTTTTGCTGGTTGATAGGCAAATGGCTTGTCTGGTCTGTACTGGGACAGTAAAGTGCATGTCATAGCAGGTGAGAGGTAAGTCCAGAGGCTTTCTGAAGACTGGAGGAGATCCCTGAGGTCAGCAGATCCCACATTCTCAAGCTGTTCTTTGGTAGCTCCCTTGTTAGAAAGGCAAAGAAGCAAATCCCAACTGTACCCTGGCTCCTGGTCCCTCCCCCTGGAGCCAGAGCTGCTCTGAGCTGTGCTCAGCACCACTGCCCTCTCCAGCTGCACCAGCTGAGGTGCTGGGAGTGCCCTCTTTCCATGGAGAGGGTCAGGGCAGCCTGGGGACCCTGGGCTGTGCACCTCTGGGGGGTGGGCAGATGCCCATGGCTGTGCTGTGAGCACCAAAGCCCAGCTTGCTGTGAAGATGCTCAGGGTGACACTCCTAACTTGGGTACCTGCTGCTACCTGGGCTGAAGCTGTAGAGAAGGAGGCTGTGGGCAGGAGGGACTCAAGTCACCTTCTGCAGGGGTTGAGGAGAAGTAGGTCTGAGTTAAGAAGGTCCATGGAAGCTTTAGGAGTGGATGGTGTGACCATCACTCTGGGTAGAGGTCTGATGTAAGTGAAGAACAAGTGTTTTGTGGGTTGGTGGATGTAACCGATGACTGATGGAGCAAGAGGTAATTGCACAGAACAGAGGAGAGAGCCTGAGGAAGGGAGCTGGGTCTGTGCATGCCTCTCCTAGTCACCCTGTCCACCAGCACGTGTCCACACCAGATCGTTTGAACTGGGCCAGTTGCTGTTATACTTCCCAGCACTGGTCACCCTGGTGAAGGGGGTGAGGGGATGGGGT
>NW_008614466.1:231-32547 GCF_000691845.1 Merops nubicus | reverse complement strand
TAATAAATAATGATAATAAATAATTATTGTAGAGGACGTGTTATTTTTTAAGCACTGAACATCTAGCTTTACTTGTCCAGAAGCAAAAGATTCAATTAAAGACTTTGAGATACTCCAGACTGTTCAAATACTGTACATGAGATATGATATGTTATGCTTGAGGCTTTTGTACCTGTACTCATGGAAAAGCCTGGGATTTCTGAAACTGTAAATGACACAGGCATTTGAGCAAAAGGTAAATAGAGCCTTGCCTGTGTGAAAAGGCTGGAAAAGCTGCAGTAATAAAGTAGATTTCAGTTTACAGGGTAGAATTAATCTAATATAAAGAAAGGGATAGATGGGGATTTTTCTAATTGTAGTGAAAGCAATGAACCATCAGTAAAATTTACAAAAGCTATGGGCACGTTACAAAAATCTCCATTCTTAGAGTGTAAATACTTAGTAACCTTTACTTCTGTAAGGAACAGCTGCCAGATTTGGCTCTGTTACATTTCCAGAAGAAGAAAACTTTTCTGCCTGGAAATGATTTGTATCCCAGTAAGCGTGAAACCAGTGTGAGCAATGAGTGTGACAGTAGTGGAGCCTGGGTTTGCTGCTCTCTTACAAGATGTGTAAATAACAGCTTTTGAGTGGGGGCTGAAAAAGGCAGGAGAAAGTGTGGTCACAAGTCTTGGTTTTGATCTAGCAAAATGCATTAGCAGGAGCACGTCAAAACTAAGTAATTGTATATCCTTTCAGTCTGCTTCTAGTGTACAGTTCCATTTTGTGAGATAAGGCTGAGAACAAGCAGCAGCAGATAGGACATAGCATTCTTTTTGTAGTGATTTTGGATTTGTAATTCAATGCACATGTAACTTCATCTCCGTAGCTATGATTTTATGCTCTTAACATCTACATTACCTTTCTTTTTTTATTTTTTTGTCATCCATTTAGATGTAAAGAAGCCATAAGTTTTCAGTCCAAAGAAACAATGAATAATAAAGTTTATGGCAATAAATTTAGAAAGATATTTTCAGCAGAACAGTGGGAAAAAATCAAATAAAGACAAGTTATGGTGCAGAAAACCGCTGGGATACGTTTGCATTCTAAAAATACGTTGCGTCTGTGCTCTGTCTGCCCTAGCCTAGAAGGGCAGCCTGGACTGGATAGATAAACAGCCATTTCATATTCTCATGCTGAATTGGAGGAGTCTAACAGTGTGGAGTTTTAAATACTGCACAGTACAAATACAGCCCTCTTCAAAAGGAGATTTTTTTCCAAGATGGTTTTAGCTCTTCAGTCAGGGCCCTGGAAAAAGGGTTGCCTTCCTTCTGCATAGATGGGAAAAATAACCAGCTTCTGTCTGGAGGGAGGAGAGGGGCGTAGGCAGTTTACTTGAGGGCTCATTTTCCTGTTGCTGACAATTTGGTCTTCCCCCCCTCCCCCCGCCCCTATTTTTCACTCTAGATGTGTGCTGTGAAGTACAGCTGTGGTAATGGCAGAAATCAGCTGTCCTTCTGCCACATCATTTCTATTTCTTTTGTACAGGAAGGCAGTTGCACGTTCCCTTCTGGAGTGTATGAAAAAAAGGTCATATGTCATCTTTGAGCATGTCTTCCACTCATGGTGTCATATAAATCCTAGTTTATTATACTGGAGAGTGTTCTAGGCCCTATAAACAAAATCTCTAATCCTGCTAGATTGTGGTGGTTTTACAGCATCTTCTCCAGCTTAAAACAGGATTGGAAGTGATATTGTTCTCTTCAGCCGTTTGTGCTGACCTTTGTAAAACGGCTTGCAAGAGAGAGGTTGGAATTGGGTGCATTATTGCAGTCTGCCTTTGTAGCTTTCTGTCATGAACAGACACCACCTCATCATTACTGCAAAATTTTCTTTTACTGTTGTGTGGATGAGGGTGCACTTAGCACAGCCTAGTATGTGGGTTGCTGGTTGGATGGAAAGTCACCAGCTATGTGCCTTTCTGTATACATTAGACATAATTGGATCAGACTCAAACGTAATCAACTCTCAATCTATATTAATATTTTAAATAAGATACTCTAGATGTCTTTAATTTACAGAGTCACCTCTTGTCCATAGAATTATCAAGGTTATACTAAAACAGCAGCAATTTGCTCTTCTTAAGTTAAAGGAAAATTATTTGATTTAATTAAAATAACTCTTTAATTTGGATTTTGTTGGCAGTTTTCTGCAGAGTGGGAACACCTGGGATTTATTGAGTGAACCAGCTATTCAGGCTGAAGGAATTGCAGTGAAGCACATGGGGGTAGTTTCAGTGGGTGAGGACTGTAAAATTTGTTCACTTGCAGCTTGTGAGGTCATAATAAATGGAAGTAAATCAGAAGGTTTTGTTTTTAACAAATAAGAGGATGTGGAGAAACAGAGGCTGAGAGCATTGTGTGTCCCTGATGCCTGAATAAGAATTTTCTGAGTGGTGAACTGCATCTGGTACCTGGTTTGTTTATTGTTCCAAAGGAGAAACTCCTTTACCATATGTTTTATTAATACTTGCTTGCAGACCAATAGTGATATTTTGGACCAAACTTATTTGAGTATGTTTTTTTTTAATTATTTCTGTTTGAAATATTCTAACAGAAGTAATTTGTAAATGTGACCTTCAAAGTGGAGAAGAAATAGCCAGTTGCTGATTTCAAAGGGGAAAAAATGCATATTTTGTAATAACGTAGGTGGAATTTCCAAAATGTGTGTGTCATAAAGTTGTTTGGTTAGGTACTGCTTTTTTTTTTGGTGTGTGTTAGCATCAGAAACTCAGGTTCTATTTTTTTCTTGAGAAAGTAAGAAATAAGTGAAACTGAATTATTTGCAAAGCTGATGTTGTTTTTCTTCAATATTTTAGGTATGGGTAGTAGTGGGTGAAATAAATGTGGGAGGGCAAAAGACTTGTGCCACTGCTTCTCTGAAAAATGAAAGATTTTAAGCTGTCTGAAATATTGGTATTATAGCATGTACTTCAGACAGGAAGGTAGGAAGAAGAGGATAGAATTATCCTCTGTTAATACTTAATATTAACAGATTTTCTGTTTACATGAAAGCTCACTAGACTGAAATGCAGCTGAAAATCCCAGAGATCTGAGCAAATCCAAAAAACATAGACAGATATTCCTCATGAAGCAGTGCATGCATGCTTTAAACACAAATAAAACACATACAGATTTTTTCTTTTTTATAAACAAGCAAAGGTTTGGTATTATAAACCAAAGGAAACATACCTAGTTGAAAAAAAAAAAAAAATCCTCTGTAGGTTAGCTGTGAGGAAAAGGCATTTCTCACTTTCAGTGTTGTTAATGGTGGCTCAGACATCATTTTAAACATGGATAAAATTTAAAGTTTTGTGGTAATACTAGCTCACCTGTATTTCATGTGCTTGTGGTGTTAAGATATTTTTAGCTGTGTGATGAAAATTGGAATTCCCTGTGTGCCATATAGTTGAGCTAATAGTTGGAATCTGATACGTTCACTGTGCTTCCTAATGCATCAAGGCACTGGGTGAGATTTAGGACACCTAAAGAGCTGTCTGTAAAGCTCTTCATGAAGACAACTCTTTTATAGAATTCGTACTTACACTGACTAGTGACTAAAATGCCTGCAAATCTTTTTTTTCACAGCAAAAGTTGATCATCATCATAGGTTAGGAAAGCAGTCAGACTGATTGAAGAGGTTTTACTGTCAGCTATTTCTATGCTCTCTTCTTTCGCAACAGCACATTAAATTCTGATTTTCAGGGAGTAAACCCAGTTACTTCACTGAACTTCAAAACTGTGATGTTTTGTGTTTGAGCATTGGGGTATTGTTGAATTCATAGGTTTTAAATATTCACCCGTCCTAATTCTGAAGTTCTTGAGGTCACAGCCATTTGCTAGAAGGAGGCCTTTGGAATGAAAAGTTAAAATTTTGTTTTGCAGAGAAAAATCATGACTGTTAAATCCCTGTTCTTTTAGAACATGCTTGTCTGTGTTGTTTTCTACATAGCTTGCACCACGAGAGAAGGCAGCTATGAATTACAATCAGAAGCTCAAGGAGAAGTTCCAGTATCACCCAAAGATCAGACGCATAGCTCAGCACCGTCACTTGCCTAAAAGTATCTATTGCCAAATCAAGGAGCAGCGGATTATGAGAGAAGCCCGTCGACGAAAGTATGTATTCCTCTTCTGGCTTTTTCTCTTGATCTTTAAAAAAAAATTCATTGCTGCAGTGCTGTAGCAGCAGTGTATGGGAGTGATAGAGCTACAGTGTGTGGGAGGAGCAAGTATGAACTACTTTTAACATCTGATTTAGTAGTCATGAACTACTGGATTGATTAAAGTTTGATTATAAGGAAAATGCAGGTAAGTGCCAGTATCGATGAGGCTTGGCTGCTTCCCAAAAATGCCTGGAAGAAATGGGAGTAAATACCATGTTAGAAAGATCCGCAATGATATGTTAGGCATGATGTGACATAACATTGCAGTGAAACAGAATGGGCTGTTTTGGGTGTGTGGAGGCTTCTTTGTTTTCTTTTGGGGTTTTATTGGTTTGTTATTCTCTTTTTTTTTTAATGCCAGACTCCAGGATGAGTGTTTTTTGTCACATGAATCATTGCCATATTGACATTTCATAGACTCATGGAATGATTTTGGTTGGAATGACCTTAAAGATCACCTAGTTCCCAACCCCTCTGCCATGGGTAGGGACACCTCCCACTAGACCAGGTTGCTCAAAGCCCTACCCAGCCTGGTCTTGAACACATCCAGTGATGGAGCATCCACAGCTTCCCCAGGCAACCTGTTCCAGTGTCTCACCACCCTCAGAGTGAAAAACTTCTTCCTTACATCTAATCTGAATCTACCCTGGTTCAGTTTGAACCCATTACCCCTTGTGCTATCACTACAAGCTCTTATAAAAGTCCCTCCCCATATTTCTTGTAGGCCCCCTTTAGAAGCTGGAAGGCTGCAATAAGGTCTCCCCAGAGCCTTCTCTTTTCCAGGCTGAACAACCCCTACTCTCTCAGCCTGTCCTTGGAGAAGAGGTGTTCCAGCCCTCTGGTCATCTTCATGGCCTTCTTCTGGACCCTCTCCAACACTCCATGTCTTTCTTGTGTTGTGGGCTCCAGAGCTGGATGCAGTACTCCACGTGGAGTCTTGTGAGAGCAGAGTAGAGGTGTACAATCACCTCCCTCAACCTGGTGGCCACACTTCTTTTGATGCAGCACAGGATACAGTTTGCTTTCTGGGCTTCACTCAACACTGTTGGCTCATGTTGAGCTTTTAATTAGCCAGCACCCCCAAATCTTTCTCCTCAGGACTACTCAAAATCCACTCATTGCCCAGCCTGTATTTGTCCTTGGGATTGCCCCAACCAAGGTGCAGGACCTTGCACTTGGCCTTGTTGAACTTGGAGGTGGACATGGGCCTGCCTCTCATGCCTGTCAAGGTCACTCTGGGTGGCATCCCTTCCCTCCAGTGTGTTGATGGTAATACACAGCTTGGTGTTGTCAGCAGACTTGCTGAGGGTGTACTCGGTGCCACTGTCCATGTCCCCAACAAAGGCATTAGACAGCATCAGTCGCGGTACGTATCTCTGAGGAACACCACTCATCGCTGCTCTCCATTTGGACATTGAGTCACTGACCACAAGTCTTTGAGTATGGCCATCCAGCAGGTTCCCTACCACAGAGCAGTCCATCTGTCAAATCCATGTCTCTCTAAATTAGAGAGCAGGGTGTCATGTGGGACAGTGTTGAACACTTTGCACAAATCTAGGAAGATGGTGTTGGTTGCTCTTCCCTTCTCCACTGATGGTATAACGACATCATAAAAGACCACCATATTTGTCAGTTGCCTCTGGTGAAGCCACGTTGGTTGTCACCGATCACCTCCTCATTTTCCATGTGCCTTAGCAGAGCCTTCAGGAGGATCTGCTCCATGGTCTTGCTAGGCACAGAGGTGAGACTGACTGAGGCTTTCTAGCCCCAGAAAGTGTCATTCTTTTCTGTAGTCATTAAATTAACAGTAAAACCCAAAAGTGGTTTTAGTATTTTTTTCTCGGCTGAAAGACTCTACAAACTTGAGCAGCAAATCCTGTTGATGTGAAAACACAGTAAGCTGAGCTCCCAAGAAAAGGTTTGATTTAAAACTTTTCTAAATTAGCCAACTTTAAAGCTATTTTTCAGAGGGACAGTCCTTCTTCTCAGAGGAAGAAGTACATGGCTTTTGGTTAATAGAAGCAGAACAATCTTAAATTTATTTTTTAAATTATAGGATGTCTCCATTAGTAGCTTAAGGATGAAGGTAGTGATTGCTAAATCTTTGTTCTGACTACTGAACTTTGTTTTTGTTTTTTTTCCTAGGGAGCTGAATCGGCGTAAGCACAGCAAACCAGGATCTGTGCCAGTTGTGTCGGAGAGGAAGAAACATATTGTGGCAGTAGTGAAATAATTGTTTTCACATGTACAAAATACCACAATGAAAGAAAATGTCACTATTGAATGAACCCACTGTACAAAATTTGATGGACATTGCTAAGAAGGTGTATGTCTCCAGAAACGTGGCTTTTCTTCTAAATAAACACGTGCTCTAATTTCTCAAGCCACTGTCTGCTTTGGGTAGTCATAAGAAGTGGCCCTGACACCTCTTATTGCCATTGGTCTGTCTGATCTTTTTGGTCCAGTGCTGTGCTTTGCACATGGAATTGGACCCTTTTGATACAAGCAGGTAACTTGGTAGTTGCTGGAGCATATCAGCAGTTCTAATCCTGTTCCTTAGTACTATTACTACAAAAGAAGGATGAAATAAATTCAGATTTGTCAGAGGCAAACAAACCCCCATTTGTTCCATACAGAGTCATAAAATCAGATGTCCTTATGCTGGTTGGTATTATTTTTGTTGTTGTTTTGTCTTTTTTTTTTTAAAAAAGAATCTAATAAAATAAGTGACCTTAAGGCAATGGACTAGATTGTGATCATTCCAGCTGACCAATATACTGCATTATACTTATTGTAATAAAATGTATTTTTTTTCTTTTATTCAAAAGGAATTCAACAGTCTTCTCAGACATCTCTGAACATTTATATTTCTATCTTTTTAACTATTTTTATGTGACTTGACAAATATTCAGACTGTTGAGGTTGCTAAAATTAATAATAAGAGTTGAAAAAATATCTTTTCTCTTTTGCTTATTTAAAATTTCTAAAATCTTGGTGAGATGACAAATTGTCTAAAATACAGAAATCTCACAGGTGAGATTTATTATGAGCCTTTCACTATAAGTTTTTGTATATATATAAAAAAAACACCCATCACATTTCACAAGGTACCTGTAACCCAGAGTTCTTTTGCTGCTTCTGTGGGAAGTGCAGTCCTTCTCTGCCAGTGGAATAGACCTAGCTTTATACTGAAGATCCTAAGGTGATCAGAAAAGTGGGCTCAAATTCAACTAGGCCTTTAGGCTTCTCTTGCAGAAGTATGACATCTGTGGTAACCATAAATGTTGCTTACATCTTCCATACAAAAGGACTTTTTTAAGCCATTGCCGTACTATGCAGTTTGTAACTACATTCCACCCCACCCTGAGTTTATGAAGAAAAAAAAGTTTATGAACTCAATTGGAATAAACTTTTATCATTGTTTGGTTTTTTTTTTTTAAATCTAGAAATTGAGCATTTTGTTCGCTTGCCTTCGTATAGCATTTTGTTTAATCTATCTACTGACGCTAACGTCCATATGCATTTCTAATTCTTACTCTTCCACACTTGTCTCTTCCAGCACTATTTGAACAAGATTCCTGGATCATCATGGCAAAATTATGGCTGTATGGTGATAAGAGGCCGTAATGTATCTTTAACTCTCTGGATCACTTACCTGATAGGGTGATACAGGAAGAAAAGCAGATCTGAAGAGCTGAAGCAGGATGAACAGTTTGGGGAACAGACTGATGCTGGCTGTGTGCCTGTTGTACTAATACAGTGCACTCTGTGCCAAATACAGTTTATTTCCTTCCTGAAACACTGAGGAAATGCGGGGGGGAATGTTCAGTGTAGAGTATGGCTTGTGGCACAGCTCTAGTCAAGTCTTGCACAATTTGGAAAACCAGGCTAATCTGGAATGTGATTAAGAATTTTCAGCCTTGTCAGTTTAGCTTATGTTGATGTAGTTGGTTGTTGATTTGTGATAACTTCTGGTGTGAACAAGCTCCATGACTTGGAATTTATTACCTTTGGTGCATAACTCTGAATGTAACTAGAGAACTTTCAATTTTGAAGTTAGTATGATTACAGTGTATTGGTCTGGAGCTCTACTGCATGAGCCAGGTCCAGAGGATCTTTTTATGTTCAAAGACCTTTGTGCACGATTGCTTTCAGACAGGTCTCCAAGTAGAGCAACTCAAATCATCCGGGTTGGCTAAAATTGTTGCTAGAGAGGTTGTAACAATATGCTGAAAAAAAGGAATTTTAAAGTTAGGACAGTATTGGAGGCTGTGTGGTTGGGTATGAATTCCTTTTCCAAATTCAGTGAGTGTAGTCCTTCCAGAGATTTTAGTCTTGTCATCAAGTGAAGCACCCTCTTAGCCTTCCTGCAAAAAGTCTGCTTTCCAAAATCAAGTCTTGCAATGCTTTCTAGAAATGTGTTGTGAAGCCAGTACACATGTGAGCTGGAGCTTTCTGGTTGGAAGGCAGTTACTGGGAATTTTGCAGGTGGTGTTCACAGCCTGTCTGTTCAGAGGATCTCTGGCTATGGACTTGTATGCTGTGAGGCGAGCTGCTGTTTGTCTGTTTTGGAGACCCCCACAGATGGTCTCCTGACGGAGGTCTGTTGACAGAGAAGGACATCTCCAACGCAGGGCAGCACTTTCCTCCTGTGGCTGAGCTTCTCCCACAAAGTGCTCAGGCTCAGCCTTGTTCTTTCCGACAACCTTTTATACTATTCACCCCCTACAGAGCACACATGTGTGTGCTTTCCTCTCCTGTGGCTGGTCAGTACAGCTCAGCACTCCACACCCCATCACCTTCACCTGTCCCACGCAGCTGCAGTCAACCAGGGATGAGGCTCAGCCGCAGCCTTGCCCCAGACCACCATGAGCTGTGTGCCCACAATTCCCCCTTTTTTTTCTTTTAAGTAAATGCCATGTCTACTATCCCTCGACAGGGCTCTTGCAGAGGAGATAGAAAACATGGTACAAGTAGATCTCACTAGCTCTGGAATGCATCTGTGTAGTGACATTAATCCCTTGTCCTGGTTCTGTGTAAAAAGGGGTTCAGGGCAGGACCCACGCGGAACAGAACTATGTACTCACCTCTCCCCCCCCCGAGAGAGAGAGAGAGAGACACTTTGGAAAAAAAAAAATGAAGTATATTGTTCAACAAGGAACAGAAAACGAAAAAGGGAGGTAAGGAAAATAATGTGTTCAAAGATTAGGGGAAAAATACAAAAAAGAAAATATACAAAACCCTCAGAAGTAGTTCCAGGGTCCCACAGAGTGAAAGGAGAACTTTCTGAGCTCCAAGGCAGGAGTGAAATTAGAAACCACTCCCTGCCTCTTATCAGAGTGTGTGTGGGAAGGGGAGGGAATACAATGGTTTCACACCCACCTGGGTTCCTCCCAGTTGCTGGAAGGTCACGCCCCCATTCCAAGCCTCAAACCACAACATCCCTTCTCCAAACCTACACTGTATCTCCTCAAATCTCCACAACCATCAGCCAAAGGGTTACATTAACAGAATCAACACCACGTAAGTCTACCAATAGTTATACAATATTAACATCAGTAATTAGTAGCACCATGTTATTCTACCAATGGTTATACAATATTAACATCAGTAATTATGTAACTTTATGAAGTAATGCACAAAGATTTCCATCACCCGTACGTCTTTTGCTTATCCCAGAGAGTCAGGTGAGCCACAGCCAGGCTTGTCACCTCGAGGGGTGTTATCCAACCCAGGTCGAATGCAACGAGCAGGCACCCACCGAACTCCAGTGTCTGTCGAGGTGCAGGCACATCCACGTCCCCAGGTGACAAGATCCCATGGGCCCTCCCAGACTCGAGTTTGATTGTACACGAAGGAGGAATAGTAAGATGATTCAACATAAACAAAGCTTTCCAAATTCTGGCCTGTGGGGTCTTGCCCATCCTCTCCCCTTTCTGTTTTTGAAGAAAGGCCTTGGGTGTGGAATGAAAGCATTCTACAACAGCTTGAGCAGTCGGCGAATGTGAAATACCAGTAACATGCCGAACATCCCAGGACTGCAAAAGGCATTGAGTATGCAGGGCCATTATCAGTCTTGACAGCACGTGGTACACCTAAGGCTGCAAAGGCACCTCGCCAATGAGAGATCCCATCCCTCACCTTCTCTCCTGCATGTACAGAAGCCCAACAGGCCTTGGAATAGGCGTCCACCGAAACATGTACATACCTAAGGCAACCAAACTGCAACATGAGTAACTTCAGACTGCCATAGCTGAAGGGCTTATAGATCTCTAGGGTTTGCCCCGTCCTGAGCCACAGTGGCATGTTACAAATCCTTAATCATGCTCCAATGGAAGGGGTCCCATTCATGCAGGCGATTGCCAGTATTTCGTATCATGGGACATGCTAGTATCTGATTTAGCAGGTCTAAGTCTGCTGCCTCCCGAGCTTGCTCGTGCACTCTCACCCAGAATTTTTTTGGACCTGCTCCCCGTACAGTAACTGCCACTGGTTCTACTGTAAGTACTCTTCACCCCCACAGAGCACACCTGTGTGTGCTTCCCTCTCCTGTGGCTGGTCAGTACAGCTCAGCACTCCACACCCCATCACCTTCACCTGCTCCACACAGCTGCAGTCAGCCGGGGGTGAGACTCGTCCGCAGCCTCATTCCAAACCATGAGCTCTGTGCACACAGTCTCCAGCACTTCTTGTGACCAACCATCCACCAGAAAGATGTAATGCCACAATACCTACAGTAGGGGTTTTAAACTTATTTAATTAAATACAGTATTTGCCAGGTGCCTCTGCTTGTAAGAAGCTCTCATACAAGTCTATTGCAGGCCATCACTGAAATGATTTACAAATCATGTTAAAGGAGCTGGAGATCTTACATTTTTATTATTATTGTTCTTTGGAATAAAAAGTGATTTCCCACTCAGTGATTGAGAGATGCAATCAGGCCTTGTCTTAATCACCTCAAAGGAGTTAGTTAGGTTTATTGAAATCATTGTATGCAAAAAGAATATGGATGCATGCGTCTGCATGTATACATACCCAAGTGTATGTAGAATAAAATCCTTAGCATCACATCAGAAAATATGTAATATATATAAGAAAACATATTGAAATGTAAGGAAACTGTTAATGATTGCCTTTGATATTTTGATGTGGTTGATTGGAGTGGTGGAGGAGAAGGAAAGGAAAAAAAAAGGGAGATGATGGACTGTTTTCTAAATCAAATGCAGTGAGTACATACCTGCTGATTAAAAACAGATAACTTCTGAATGTATTCTTATTTTGGGAAGGTAGTATTGAAATACTGTTTTGAAAGAGAAATAATGTCTTACATGGAGAAATATTTAAATCGGTATTCATATCCTTGGTGAATTTTAGCTGGTTTGTGATAAAGCATCTCTGGAGTAGTCATGAACATTTTACTCTGTGTTATCATAGTCAGGCTATGTAATCGTACAGGTATTCTAATAAAATAATTTCTTTTAAGTTGTGTATATTCCAGATATCTAAAACAAGCTCAACTGTCACTCAGGTTTCTGAGGTGTGATTAGAAATAGATAAAAAATTTTAGACTAAAAAAATTCCCCAGGTTAAAATTCCCCACTTTTTTTTTTTTTTTTTTTCCTACTGTCCATTTGAGTATTCTTCACCTTGTTCACAGTAGCCTTTGGAACCGGGGGGGGGGTTTCCCCTCCTAATCCAAAGGATCCAGGGCTGCTGTGACTCTCTGTCCACAATCCCGTGACACTCCAAAGCAACACCCGTGTGCCCACATACACACAATACAAACAATGAACACAGGCCCAGCCGCAGACCGGCACTGGGAGAGAGCAGTGCCTTTCCTGGCACCTGTGTAAACACAGGCCACACCCAGCTACTGCAGCTCCACCCTCTGCCTTCTCCCCACCTGGCCAGGCCTGAAGTTCACCCCTGGGGTGTGCACAGACCTGCAATATGAGTCTCTGGTAGCTGCTGTGAGACAATCCATTCAGTGACTGGCTTCCAGTCCATCTCTTCCAGTTGCTGGCCCCTCGGACGTGTGGTTCTGCTCCAGTGGTTCGTACTTATCCCTTTTTTGTCCCACTCATGGACTAGCCCCACTTGAAGTTTGCTGGGATTGACACGTACATGAACACAAGACAAGTTAGAAATAGGGTGTAATAAGAGTATCAGATAAATTGCAGGGATGTTGTGCAAGTCTCACACTCTGAAGTGTTGTTGGTAAGCTGCCTGCAGGGGACTGGCCCCTTTTATCCTCTTTGGCCATGTTTTTTTCATGCTTGTTTCTCTCCAGTCCCTCCCCTTACATAGCTTTGGTACTTCCCTTAGACATCCCATAGTAAGTTTTGCACATGGCTTAAAAAAAAATCCCATAGTAATTTACATAGTCTCCAGATTTTCGGTTCTATCTCTAAACTCTCATCCCCCTGTATTGTGTGGGAACTCTTACACAGCTTTAGATAATCCCTCATTTTACATGGCTTTCTAGGGAGTTTCCTGCATTTGTTTTAGTGAGTTTTGCACCAGGAACAATCATCTGAATAATTTTTCAATGGTTTTAGGACAAGTGAGCCAGTTTGCTTGGTTTCCACTAATTGTTCTGATCCTTGCCATGGCTTTGTTTAATTTGCTTAGCTTTTAATCAGATAACCTAACATGCTCTGTTATATGAAAGGCTCTGCAGTCCTTTCTGATCTGAGGTATTAGACCAAGACTATGGTCTGGGGAGTAGAAGTCAACTTGCTTAACCTTGGTTGCCTACAGTACAGGCACAGTGAACAGCTTCACGTACCTGATATCTCTCTCTACTTGGTGGAGATGATAGTTATTTTAGGGGACATTTCTCCCATACTTCAGACAATCATACTATGATTTAAAACTTTATTCTTTAAGTAACATGATATGAAAGGCAGCTAATTAACTGGTGAATATCTCTCTAAATTTGGACAATGACACAGAGGCAATTAGGTTTAAGATGAGCAAAATCAACAACTTTTGGAAGTTTTTGTTGGCTGTTCAGAGTTGCAAAAATCTAAAAACATTTGAATGGAGATGAATGAGGTTCTGTAACTGATGACAAAGAAATTTCTGTGGATGGTAGTTTGTGGGAAACTTGAAGAGCTCAATGCTATGCTAGAGAAAGATGGAAACACTTTTAAGAAGAGGAACTAATTAGAAATAAAAGACTGTCATGTGCACACCTAGGACCTCTGGGGCTTTAGAATGTGGAGAATTCTAGGACAAAATCAAAGAGCATAGGTCATGTACCACCAAATAAAAAGTGCTGGAAGTGTCATTCTTCACTATATTAAATAGGAAAAAAAACCTCCAACAAATCCACACTTCCTCTGAGTTGAAGATCGTGTTCTTTATATGCAGTTTGAAACAAACCGAATGACTTAAAGGTGATGAGTAATTACCATTAAACTGACTTTAAGCAGAACTGATGTTTTTCAGTGCCTTGAAAGTTTGGTCGGGGATTTTAGGATATGGAATGGAAAATCTAGTTTTTTGAAGTGTTTCTTCAATAAATGTTAGTATACTTAGTGGTTCCATTTTACCCAAGTCTGTTTTAGCAGATGCAAACAATGTGTTCTCAGTGGGTAGATGGATATGATCAGGAGTTTATAGCATGTTGCATCACATTTTCTAGTTTTAGGGCTTGTGTGGGCAAAACCAAAGATCTTTCAGCAGACAAAGGAGCATTGCTGATTATTAAAAAGATAAATTGATGAAGATAGCATTTTGACTGTTATTGTAAAAGTGTGATTAAAACCCACAATATGATAGAAAACCACAGATTTAATATAGATTTAGTAGACATGCAGCACCCATGTACTTATTATGAGACTGACATCCAAGCCTCTAACTTGTGTTCTGTGAAATTATTTGAAGATGTGACTGTTTCCTAAGGGCTTTGTTGTAGAATAAGGCAGGTTTTTTTTCAGCAACCTCAAAAACACCGTTAATTTACAAAAGAGCATACAAAAGCTGTCATGGATAAGGTCCAAGTGTACGGTGGGAGGTAGCAGAAGGTAGGGGATCTGTTAAATCTGCTAAGAAAGGCCATTGCATCAAACACCTGCATGAGACAAGACACTAGTTCATGACAGAGCCAAAATTCATCAACTGCTTCAGAGTCTCAGTCTGAGCGCTCTTGCTTTTACTCTCTGGCGCAAACATCCCTGGGTAGCTAGGCAGCAGCACTGGGTCATTACTCATTACTCTTTCACTCTCCTGTAAGAACAGCTGCTAGATATTTTTCTGCACTTTGAGATTTAGGGTAGAGATTGAATAGTACGTGAGGATGAAATAACTTCTTTGTATTTGTAAAATTGGTTTGATCAGAGGATTAGAGATTTTCTAGCATTGCAATTCTCTTTCTCTTCCATTTTTGTTCTCTTTGCATTTCTGCTTCCTTAAGCACGAAGAAATTCTCGGAAATTCTTGCTTTCTCTGTGGTCATCATTGACTTGGCTGTATCACTTAGCTTTTGCTAACCAGAAAACAGAAATACTTATTTCTTAGGTTATTTCTATCATAAACTGTTATCTGCTGGAACATTATCCTGAATCCCTCTAAATATTTATTTTTAAGTATTGTTGAGTATTATTAAGCTCTGGAAGACCTGTGGTTGCTTTAATGATTTGCAGATGCCTATGAACTCATACTATGGTGTGCATAGCATTTGGGATGTATTAGGGGAAAGGAAATCTGGTCCCAGAAATGCTTGGAGGATGAGAAGAGAGGAGATCCAAAGGGAAGGATTATTAGCAGAATAAAACAAGGTTTTGCAAACTGGCCAAAGGGGTGTGGTTTGGCATGGCAGGAGTCCGGGAAGCTGCAAGGCACAGATGGAAAATGAAAGAGCGTGTCAGCAGTTTTCTCACTCAGTTTGAGCAGACAACAAGGGAAAATCAATCTCTCTTATACTGTAAGAATATAAAGCAAAACATCTTAAATGCTTATGGTTTGGTTTTTTTTCTTCCCCTCCCCCAAACAGGATAATCCAGTGTTTAAGTCTGAAGGCAAAAGATTCATTGGCTCAGATGGATATCTAAAGGTATCATATTTATAGACCATCTATTTCAGGAATGGAGCCTGTGTTCTTTTGCATCACTTAAGGCAAAATATAACCTTGGCAAACAAAACCACTGGCAATATTTGCAGTTGCGTCATTCTCAAGTGAGTATTTAACATCAGAAAATGTTAGGACATTCATGATAAGCCACTGTTTTTACATAATCCTGTCAGTTATGGCTGTCCAGTGTCTGCAGTACGGTATCTTGAACAGAAAATGTTTACTATCACAAGTTAAAGCAGCATGGAGTAGGTAACTGGATTATGATATTCACGTCAAACTGTGGAATAAACTTAATACAGTAATTGGGTGTCTAAATGTGATTTGAAACTAAGGTTTAATCAGAAGAGTTTTTTTTTTTTTTCTCCGAGAAAGAAAAAGAATAAAACCAGGAATCTGGCTCAGTGACAGTTCATTAAACTATGGACAACATGTAGTAATATGCTTCAAAAGACAAATATCTTTATGGGGTTTGTGCCTTATTTATGGAGAGCCTTTTATGTGAACTAGCCTAGACAGAGGTTTTGACTGAGTTCTGTACATAGAAGAAATGTCATAGTGATTTTTGGACCAAGTCAAAAATCAGTTGAGTAGTCACGCTAAGCAATGCGTTTATGGTGGCAGACAGACCAATGGAGCAGAACAGATCAGATCTAAATGCTGAAAAAAAGAAACTATTTTAAAATACTTTGTTAAAATGTTTAGTAACCAAAAACTCTATTCACAAGATGAGAAGAGCTGAAATAGTGTGCAGTGGGATGCTAAACTAAGCAGTTAAGTCTTTCAGTGAGAGCTATCTGAAGGAAGAAACTGCAGAGCAGTCAGGTTCTTATTTTATCCATCTTAATTCAACCCACTTCTCATATTGTCAAAAGCGCATGAGTTTAGCTGCCTTTAAGCTCTACTATCAGAAGCCAATGCCTTCACAGTTTTCTAAGTTTTCTTGAAAAACTGCTGCTTCAGTAAATACTCTGCTGAAAATGTCCCTCTGGTCTGCTTGGCTTTGGGAATGCCCAAGTTCATGTGTCTTGGGCTATGATGTAAAGGCATGCCCAGTCCAAGAGCAGGGACCCGCTTCACTCTCTGCAGCTACGACCTGCTGAGTAACTGAGGGGAACACCAATGCTGAAAGCAGTTTTCCGTCCATTCCTTCCTGACCTGCAGGTATATGTTTAATGCATAGCTACAAAAGACTTCTGGCTTGTTGTGGAGGGCGTTAGATTTCCCTGCTGGAGGCCAGCCATGGAAAAGCAAAGCTTTCCACTTGAGTCATTTACTCACAGGTGCAATCATGAAAAAGCTGCTGTTTTAGTAAGTGAGTTAATAACACTTCTTGAGATTTCCCTCATACAAGGCAGTCTGAGGTCACACTAGTTTTCATCACTTTTGTTTTTTGACTTTCTGACTTCAGGACATTTTATTCAGTTCTGACAGTTCTTTAGCGGCATGGTTTTAATCAATGTCTCCAGGAGGCAGATACCATCAGCAATGTCCAGACTCACATGTGCGTGACCTGACCACAGAATTTCACTGTCTTGAAGATACCTTACCTCCAAAATATGGTAAATTCAGTATTAACTCCAAAATAACTGGTTAGAGATCTGGGCCCATGTGTTCTCTTGATAAAAACTGCAACATTTTCTGGATATTGTACAGAGTCACTGAAAAATTTCAGGTGCTCTTGAAAGCTTTCTGCAAGTCAGCACAATCTAGGTATGTTTAGTATGTGCCCTGTGTTGCTGGTGTGCATTGTTGCTCAGTGACAGTGCACAGCATGAAAATACAGTCAGCATAAGATCAGGCTGACAAAAGTAACCTGTTGTTCCCAAAGTACCTGAAGATGCAGCAATGTTGCAAATCCAGTTCAACATAAATACGCAGAATTCCCTGGAGAGGACTGTGGTGCTATGGCAGTTTTACGGTTGCTACTGTCTTTCAGGTAGTTTTTTGAATATTTTTCTTCTACATTCTTCTACAGTGGATTCATTCTCTTCTGCTTAGTTCAAGATTCAGATCATCATTTTGTGTTTATTTTTGCTGTCTTCCTTGTGCAGATATGATCTGCTTTACCCTACACCGTGCCTTCCAGTTTTTAATTTTTAAGATAATTTCAGACTAACGCAAGATGCTCATGGTTATTTTCTTAATTATCCAAGTAGTGGGGTTTTTTTTGTTGTTGTTCTTTTTTCCGGTGACGGGACAATTTCAGTGTACAGTGAAAGTCTCCTCTCCTCTTTAATTTTCTTAATTTTCTTTTTTTAATGGTAATACTTTTTCCTCTTTTTTTTTTTTTTTTTTTTTTATTCCCAAAATCAAGGAATGTTGGGGGTGGGAAGGGCCCTCTGGATATCATCTAGCCCACCCCCCCTGCCAGAGCAGGTTCAGTTAGAACTGGATGCACAAGAACATGTCCAGGTGGGTTTTGAAAGTCTCCAGAGAAGGAAACTCCACAACCTCTCTGGGCAGCCTGGTCCAGTGCTCTGTCACCCCCACAGTGAACTTTTTTCTGATGTTGAGGTGGAGCTTCCTTTGTTCTGGTTTGTGTCTGTTGCCCCTCATCCTATTGTTGGCCACCACTGGGAAGAGACTGGCCCCATCCTCTTGACACCCACCCTTCAGATATTTATAAACATTGTTATGGTCTCCTCTCAGCCTTCTCTTCTTAAGGCTAAACATACCTAGGTCTCTCAGCCTTTTCTTGTCAAACAGATGCTCCACTCCCCTAGTCACCTTTGTAACCCTCTGTTTGACACTCTTCAGTAGTTCCCTGTTTCTTCTGAACTGGGGAGACCAGAACTGGACACAATACTCCAGATGTGGCCTCACCAGGGCAGAGTAGCGGGGGAGGAGAACCTGCCTTGACCTGCTGGTCACACTCTTCTTAGTATACCCCAGAATACCATTGGCCACCTTTGCCACCGGTGCACGCTGCTGGTTCATGGTTAACTTTTTGTCCATCAGGACTCTCTGGTCCTTCTTCTTCGTGGCTCAGCTTTCTAGTAGGTCAAGCCCTAATCTGCACTGGTGCAAGGGGTTATTCTTCCCCAGGTGCAGTCCTCTACACTTGCCCTTGCTGAATTTCATGAGGTTCCTCTCCACATAACATTCCAGCCTGTCCAGGCCTTGCTGAATGGTAGCACAGCCTTCTGGTGTGTCGGCCACTCCTCCCAGTCTTGTATCATCAACTGCCTTGCTGAGGGTACACTCCAGCTCTTCTTCCAGGTCTTTGATGAAGATGTTGAACAAGACTGGACCCAGTACAGACCCCTGGGGAGCACTGCTAGCTACAGGCTTCCAACTACACTGATCACAACCCTCTGAGCTCTGTTGTTCAACCAGTTCTCAATCCACCTCACTGTCCACTCATCAAATCCACACCTCCCAAGCTTGCCTATGAGGATGTTATGGGAGATGGTGTCAAATGCCTTGCTGAATTCAAGGTAGACAACGTCCACTGCTCTCCATCTACCCAGCTAGTCACACCATCAGAGAAGGCTATCAGATTAGTTAAGTATGATTTCCTGTTGGTGAATCCATGCTGACTATTCCTGATAACTTTCTTTCCTCCCTATGCTTGGAGGAACCTCTAGAATGAGCTGTTCCATCACCTTTCCAGGGATGGAGGTAAGGCTGACTTGTCTATAATTTCCTGGGTCCTCCTTCGTGCCCTTTTTGAAGACTGGAGTGACATTGGCTTTCCTCCAGTCCTCAGACACCACTCCTGTTCTCCATGATCTTTCAAAAATGATGGAGAGTGACATAGCAACAATGTCAGCCAGCTCCCTCAGCACTCGTGAGTGGATCCCATCAGGGTCCATGGATTTGTAGGTGTCTAGTTTGCCTAAATGATCTCTAATCCAATCCTCATTGACCAAAGGAGAGTCTTCCTTCCTTCAGACTTTATCTTACCTCCAGGGAATGGGATTCCCAAGGGGTCAGTCTTAGCAGTAAAGACTAAAGCAAAGGCATTCAGTAACTCCACCTTCTCTGTATCCATCACCAGGGTATCCACCTCATCCAGCAATGGGCTCACATTTTCCCTAGTCTTCCTTTTGTTACTGACATACTTGAAGAAGCCCTTCTCTTGCCTTTTACATTATTTGCCAGATTGAATTCCAAGAGGGTGTTAGCCTTCATTGTTTTCAGACTATGTAGGGATGCAACATTCCTGTATTCCTCCCAAGTCCCTTTTCCCAGATACTGTAAATGTCTTTCTTCCATGTGAGTTTTTCCAGAAGCTCCTTGCTTATCCATGCAGGTCCCTTACCTCCTCCACTTGATTTTTTACTTGTAGGAATGCTCTTATCTTGAGCTTAGAGGAAGTGGTGCTGATGCACATTAACCACCTCTCTTGGGTTCCCCTACCTTCTAGAGCCCTAACCTCTGGGATTCCTTGAAGTATGTCTTTGGAGAGGTCAAAGTTAGCTCTCTTGAACCCAGGGTTGCAATCCTGCCTATTTCTCTGCTTCTTCCTTGCATGATCCTGAACTCCCCAGTCTCATGATCATTACAGCCAAGGGTGCTCCCAACCTTCACATCCCCAGTGGGACCTTCTTTGTTACTACAAGGTGCAACAGCACACTTCTCCTTGTTGGCTCCTCCACCGCCTGTGTCAGAAAGTTACCAATGCACTGGAGGAACCTCCTGGACTGTGTGCCTTGCTCTATAGCCTTTCCAGCAAATATCAGGCTGATTGAAGTCCTCCATGAGCATCAGGGCATGTGATCTTAAGAATACTTCTAGCTGTCTGTAGAAGGCCTCATCAACATTGTCTTCCTGATCAGGTGGCATGTAGTAAACACCCACAACAGTGTCATATTAGCCTGCCCCTTAATTCTTACTCATTATAACACATTCTTCATTTCTTCCCCACCTCCCTGTGGAACTTCATGCATTCTAGTTGCTCTCTCACATAAAGAGCAACTCCATCACCTCACTTTGATGGTCTGTCTTTCTGAAGTAGTAAGTAGCTGTCCATGACAGCATTCCAGACACACAAGCCATCCCATTATGTCTCTTTTACTGCAATGAGAGTATGGCCCTGTGACTGCACCTAGACCTCCACTGTGTTCCTGTGACTTTCCCATGCTGCATGTGTTGGTGTGCAGGCATTTCAGAGACTTAGTCAAGAAAGAAGGTTTCCCTGGAGGAGTACAAGAGGAATCACCATAGTCATACCCAGCCTTGAGGATGTTGGGCTTCTGGCTCTCATCTTGGTAGGCAGCTCAAGAACATTTGTTGCTCCTCTGATTGGCCCAGCTTATTCCCCAGTTGGATGTGATGGCATGAGCATTGCCATTTTGGACCATGCCCCCTGAGTCCTTCAGTTTTAAGCCCACATTATTCATTCTAGCTGTGATGAAAATCACCTGTAAGCTCTTTGTGGTTGGAAGAAAATCCTCAGGAGCTCCCTTTCTGCTGCTTGCCAACATGATTGTCTTTTCTTCATAATCACTTATTCTCTTTTTTCCATTTTTAATGGCATTTGGTCTGAGCATTTGGGAGATTCTACTTTGCTGGTGCCTCTCTGATGATGCCACCCCACAGCACTGCAGTGGCAATGCTTCCTTTTTCTTGAAATTGAAAAATACTGGAAAATTCTTAGTTTCAATAATGTTTTACTAAAGAGCCTCAAAATTTGTTTATGTAAAAGCTGAAAATTTCCACCTGTCTGTGGAAAACTTGTTTTTTAAGAACTGACATTTAAATTCCATATATTTGAGTGGTGTTTTTCTGATTTGCTTCTTCTGCAAGTATTTGCTTTAAATTTATTTTCATGATAACAGTACATACATCATACTGACCATTGGCACATACAACTCACATGTTGTACAAACATTCTGAAGAACAGACAAAAGTTTCTGCAGGTTAAAACCTGGTATGCTTGTGGTTTTGTTACAAACAGTCTGATGTGATTTTGTGGGCAGAAGAGCATGTTCTTGCCATCAGTGAAGGATTTAGTTATCAACGCTCTTCATTGGTGCTGCTGTGTGAACAAATTCCAAGTACCCAAGCCGTGTCAGTCCCTAATTAGTTGTTCTTACTCTCCCATTCGTGCCCAGACACGTCAATGAGGGCATGCCACTGCTAATGAGGTTCTGTAAGATGTTTTATCAAGCCGTTTTGTATCGTGGTAGCACCTACTACCTTGAACTGGTACATGCTCCTTAGCTGTTAATTGGCTTCTCGTCTGTCTTGTAGGGCTCTTTACATGGTGTCGCTCACAATCAGTGCAAGTCTCCCTTTCCCTCCAGCTGGGGAACCTGAGTAGTTCATGATTTTATTATTGTTCTTCAATTTGATACAATCTGTTCCTGACCATCTGTACCCACTCATGCTGAGAATATCAATACTGTAATTTTCCATCTCCCTCATAACTTGAGCTGATTTTTCTAGCTTGCAGTGTTATGTACATGCCAGATTATTATACATAACATGGAGTCACTCTGGAGCTGCAGCTACTTCAAGGTTTGAGCTCCTTGCTGAGGCAGGATTGTACTGTTGTTTGTTGCACAGATTCATTTGGGACTATCCACTAATTAAAGAAACTGCAATGGAAATTGTCATGGAGACAAAGTGAAGATTTAGCCAGTAATATTTTTGAGACGGAAGGTAGTCAGCCTTGCATCCAGCTCCCACGCTTGAAGAATATAGAGAGAAATTTCTATCTGGCCTCTATCTTTGATGTACCCAGCACTGGTGGACCTGTCGGGAGCTTACATAATCCTGCTGACAACTCTTTGGATCAGAGTCTCCTAAGGAACTCAACACAGCCAGGTACTAGCTTCAGAAATGGGGAAAAATGTGGGTTTGCCTCTGTGTGTGGGGTGTGTGTGCGCGCGTGTGTGTGTGTGTGTACTCTACATAATTCTGGCAATTTGTATCCTAGTATACTCAGAATTAAGCAGGTTAATTTAGCTTTTCCTCTATTTGTTCATATCTAGTGCTTAGAGGATTTTGAAAATCCTATTCTCAGCCATCAGCTAATTTCATTTACACAGAAAATACTACAACAGTTACATGTTGTCTAGTGGACTATTTATTGGTTTTTTGAAATGCCTTTTGCATTACGCATTACACATAATGTCTTGAAGTAAAATGCTTTTAAATGGCATACAATTAGAAAACTGATAAATTAGGTTCTTTCAGCATTTAATTAATCCTTCAGGTCCTGCAGACTCCTACATTTGTATGTGTGTGAGAATATGAGGGAAAGTAAAGGTGCATAATAGACTATAATGAGGTTTCAGTGCTGTTATAAACCATGGGAGTGGAGTTTAGATGGTTTATGGTCCAGTTAACAGAAATTCTCAATAGGATTATATTTCTATAAATTAAAATTTGTCTGTTGCTTATTTTCTATATGTGGTTCTGACTCATGAATCTGCCCTGTAGAAATTTCTATTCTCTCTTGAGTCATGCAAGTGTTACCTCCTATCACCCCAGATCTTGCTTTCTCCAGTGAATATCTCTGTTGCACCCTACTCTGCTGTCATGTGTTTTTTATTTCATGTAACATCACCATTTTTTTTGGGAAAAAAAAGTGTTGATTTTCCTTATTTCTCAAAAATAATGTAGAATTCATTGTACCCAAGCTGAAGAAGTACGAGAGGCAAACAGTATATACGTGGTGTAGAAACAAGTAGGAAAACAGCTAATGTAAACACAAACAGAATACTTTATGCTACTTCCTTCATGCTACCTTCATCCCACTTCTGAAGATCAAAGTCTCAATGCAGCAAAATGGCATTAATAACCACATGTAGGCATAGTCAGATAGCAAATACATTCCTCCCTGTGAAAGGATTTAGTCAGGTAGTGAAGAGGTTTAATCTTTTCCACTTTATTGTGGAAAGAGAGAGCTGAAACATCTTTGCATAAGCTTCTCATCCTATGTACTGATACACAAAAAGAAAAAGACGTAAAGCAATGGAGTTAAATAGTTGGCAGATATGAAATCACGGACAGTAACAGTGTAGACTTCAGGGCAATAGGGAATGAATACGTGAAAACCTAAGACGCTACATTAGGTGGACAAAACCACAGCAGGCAACTTTCTGGCCAGAAACGAGAAACAGTTCCTTGTGAGAGAAGCAACATGTCCTCCTGGCTTTCAGGATGGGAGTCAGCAGTGTCATCGCTGGCTGGCCTGCAGTCATCTGCTACTACGTAAACAGATGCAGCTTTTCTGTTTGTAAATCTTAGGCTGCATCTGCTGAAGGACAGAAAGAATTTAACTTTTTCTTCTATAATAGAAAGGTTGAGGTATTGGGCAATGGAGGTGCTTTCAGTAATAGCCAGATGGTCAAAATCTGACTGCCTATTTTGATATGAGGTTGTCAGTGTTCTGCTGTAGACAATGGTCTTCTAAATTACGTGTTTTGTATTGAAATGGATCGTGTCTGAAGTCAGATCAAATATCCCATCTGTTGGTCAATAAAAGGCAAAAAAGCTGATGAAAAGGCAGACTTTGGGCTTGTCTAGCTTGGAAAAAAGGAGGCTGAGGGATGACCTTATCGCTCTCTACAGCTCTTGAGGAGGGGAAGCAGAGAGGAAGGTGCTGATCTCTTCTCCCTGGTATCCAGTGATAGGATGCATGGAAACGGCTCAAAACTGCACCAAGTGGGGTTCAGACTGGACATTAAGAAATATTTCTTTACTGAGAGGTTGGTCAAACACTGCAACAGGCTTCTTAGGGTGGGTGGTTAGTGCTCCAAGCCTGTCAGTGTTTAAGAGGTGTTTAGATAATGCCTTTAACAACATGCTTTAACTTTTGATCATCCCTGAAGTGGTCAGGGAGTTGGACTAGATCATTGTAGGTCCCTTCCACATGAAATATTCTATTCTATTCAATCAAAGACATAATTGGTAAAGCTTTCAATCTGGAGAATGGATCCATGGTCTGTATAGTTAGGGAAAGCAAGGAGGGAAAACCCCTAGGTCACTTCTGTAAATCATTATTTCCTTGGAGAAGACAGGTTGCCAGTTTCATTAAAACTAGGAGACAAGAAAGCTGACCTGTTTCTGATAACAGTTTGTCAAATATTGACTTGTCCTACACTCCTCTTGAGGCACAGTGATTTTTACACAAGTAGCAATGTTTTATTTCCATACATAATTCATTTTTTGGTGTCTTTTATGACTGAGTTTTGGACATGGGTGTGTTTGAGGCTATTCTTAATGTTTTTTGAACTTCTGACAGCCATTAATGCTTTTGAAAATGGTGGTGAATGACAAGTGAATACCGATGAAATCCATATTATCACTAACAAAATACCATCAGTTGTAACTGGTGGTTTCTTGCTTGCTATTCTTTGAAATGGGTGGCACATGGGATAATAGAAAGGTGGCTGCTACTCATCAGAACAGCTCATATTCAAGGCAGAAATACAAGATAGAATGTGTTCAGATAACTAGAGGAATTTATTTAGGTATTTCCTGTTAGCACATTGATGGAAAATAAAAAAAAAAGGTTTATTAATCTAGCCACTATTTTCAAGAGAAGTACAACAGTAGTGAGATGAGCATTCTAAAGACAGGACTACATTACGGAAGCAACTGTAAACATCTGACCATCAGTGCAGCTGGATACCTTCTTGCTTTTGCACATGCAACAGGTTTATTGCCCTCCTAAATTAACATGTAGAACAAATTCAATCCACTGAGTACTTGATGCTAGAAAGCTTCAATGCCTGCTCACTTTGCTCTGTGGGAAAACATGTAAATTTCCTGTGGAAATGTTCCCTGTGCAAAAGTAGAGATGAGGCTGGGAAGTCTTTCTGTGCAAGTGTATCCCGTTTGGGCTTTGTAGTACATCGACTTTTTGGCACTAATCTGAATTGTATGCTGATTAATGAACTACAGGCGAAGCAGCAGTTTTACTTCAGCGCTGTGTACTTTCTAGATGTTAGGGTACCTACTGGCTCTGTTCTTTTCCTTTCCAGCTCATAAACCCCCTGGTTTTGGGAGTGTCATCCACTGATTTTATAGTGAATGTAGTCCCTTTTATAAGCGACATGGCAGGGTTTAGCTGATAGTCTAAAGTATTGTCTTGCTAAGAGATTCATCTCACACTGAGAGTGAAATAATTACCTTTACTTTCAAAGAAGAAAATTTACTACACTTTCTTTTTTTTGATATACATATTTGAATTACTATATGAAATGTCAAAAATTAGCTCATATTTTATTACCTTTTCCCTTCCATCCCTTCCTTTGCAAGACAGTTCTTCATGGAGAATGCTTCTCTTTCTGTCCACTGAGAAAAAGATGTGTCCAAGCTGCTGCTCTTCCTATCTCACTATCATCAGGAAAAGCTGGAAATAAAAATATAAATTTATCACCCACTATTGTTTTAAATATCTTTGCTGTCTGCCAGCAATCTTAACATATACTTTTCATGTCAATTTATAAGGTATTGTAGCCTAGAGTAGGTATTAGTTGCACTCAAAGGTTGTATATTTTCTTAGACTAATATTGTTAGTAAAAACAGCCAGCTTTTGTGCACATGAATCCTTTCTCAGAATGTTGTGATTTCCTACTTACTAGGAAATCATTATAAATGTAATTATACTAACATAGCTAGTGAATGAATCTTGTTTTAATCACACTTGTGTTTTTTAAGTATGGCAGAATCCTGGTCTGGAGAGCAGAACACAAAGCAGGCATTGTTGTGTTACTATGAGTTTGCTGACTCTCATTTGGCCTAATGCAATTTTCCCCTTAGCCTAGTAAAATGCCAAAGTTGATTAAAGTTGATTAATACTGTTCTTCATAAACTTTTCATGCTACACAGTTTGATTTTGTCTGAGGTATGTCAACTAGTATCATGGGGAGCTCTTCAGGAAAACAGTACTAGAAAATGTCAAGTGAGTGCTAATAATCTCAATACACAAGAAAGAAATTGTTTTCCGATTAGACTTTAGCTTTTGTCATTCTAGTGCCTTCTGTCCCTGGAGTATAAAATGAACTTTCACAAAATACTGGCTCCTTTCTTCATGTATTGGAGCTAAAATTGTAATGAAAGACTTTTTGCTTGAATAACAAAAAAATTTCCTGTACTCTTATCCTTTTAAAAGCAGTAAAGCAGTTAGCCGTGCTACCACTTAAGCCTTTACCTATTATTTGAATTAATTGAACTTCCTGATTAATTTTCTGGTCCTTTGGCAAATGTGAAACCTAGATAGGTAGATTTCTAGATAGAAAATACCATATGCTAAGCTTTAATTATCATCCCTTTCAGACATGTTTTCATTATCGAAGCTGCTATATTCCAGGTCTGTGAGAATTAACCTTAGTTGTAAAACCAAACAGCTAAAGCCCAGCTGCCTTTAGATTTTGACAAAAATTAGCAGTCAAAACAGTGTTCTCTTTTTCTTGCCAACAGAGAGACCACAACTTAAACTGGGTGCAGTGAAAGAAGGATCTTAGTAATGGGTGGGTGTTGCATGGATGGATGTTACCTTGAGAGCTTATGACTCATGTGATACTTTGGGTGAAGCTTAAACAGTTCTTGCCCATCTGTGCTCCTCTGCTTCCAAACTCCTCTCTATTTTTTTTTCAAAGATCAATTTAACCCTATCTTATAATAATGGCTGTGAAAAAATAGTAATCTTCCACATATTTAATGTTGATACCTTTATGTTATAGCTGTCTTGTCATTTCAATCTGCTGCATTTATCCAAATTACTCACTCATTGCCTTCTGTCTATGGCGCTCTGAACTTTCTGTGGCAACAGGCTGTTGTCTGTGCTATTTTTTTCTATCAATATCTACAGCACTGGACCCTTCATACATGACTAGGCTTTCTAGACATCACTGTAAGAATAACAATAACTCAGGATATTATTACTACTTTTAATAATGACTAATTAATTGAGGGGCAGAATTACATGGTAGACTCCATTAAAAAAAAAAAAAAGGCAAACAATAATTCCTGTCATATAGAAAATCAGGATATTTGGGACTTTCAAGCTGTCACAACAATAGGAGTGACTATGTTCCTGAGATCTGGTACAGCATACTCTGTACCAACTCTGAAGGACAGTCTTATGACTGGGAAAAAAAAAGTCACGTGGGACTTAAGAATACTGATGTTCCTACTGAAGTAGCCTGAGTTTCAGAAATGGAGGAGGGGTCAGGGAAGACAGACTAGAAGGTGGCAAACAGGGAAGGCAATGCTGCAGCCATACCTTACAGGAACCTTCTGTGCCAATGTGAGCCCTCACTTTATGAGCTGAATAATGTCTATGTACTCATTATTTTTGATTTTGAAACCTGTAGAGTATCTGACATCACAGAACAGTTAAAAACAAATCAAAGCTGGTTAAAAGGAAAGCCAAGCTAGGGGTAATTTTTAATACCAATGAAGGTATTGAATACCAATTGGCCTGTGAGTGACCAATAAAAATAAGACTCTTGTGTGGTTTTGGTAGCATTTTTTTTTCAAGTTAACTGGACAATTGCTACATTGTTGAAAGCAAAATCCTTGACTTTATTACCAGGGTCTGTTAATTATTGCCCAGTTACTTAGAAACATTTGTGGTACAGGTCAAGAACCAGACAGAAGGGTATAAATGAAGAACTGTCACGCAGGAATTTTTAGCATCTTTCAAAAGTTTCTCCTTTGTGTTTCAGCTAACTGAACAACAATCAAAATCGAATTGTCAAATTCAAACAGAAAATATTGAGTAACTTTAAGATCCTAGAAAGACTTCTACCTTCACCTTTAATTCAGCAGGTCACACAATCCAGTCAGAATATTTCAAATTGAGCATGTAAACAGAATTGCATGAATAAGACATGATAAAGTTTTTAGAATTAAACACATTTATGATATTACGAACTGTATGTCTGCGTACAATTGGTCTGGACAAAACATCCCAAGCTCTAGAAATTATGTTTAACAAGTATCCCATTCATAGAATCATAGAATAGTTTGGGTTGGAAGAGACTTTTAAAGGTTATCCTGTCCAACCCCGCTGAAGTGAGCAGGGGCATCTTCAACTAGATCAGGTTGCTCAGAGTCCTATTCAACCTGACACTGAATATTTTCATGGATGTTGCATCTGCCACCTCTCTGGGAAACTTAATTCAGTGTTTCACCATCCTTATAATAAAAAATGTCTTCCTTGTATCTAGTCTAAATCTGCCCACTTTTAAATGGTTTAAAACCATTACCCCTTGTCCTGTTGCTCCAGTACCTGCTAAAAAGACTGTCCCCACCTTTCATTTAAGCCCCCTTAAAGTCTTGAAAGAGTTGGGGTTGTTCAGCCTGGAGAAGAGAAGGCTCCAAGGAGCCTCAGCCTTAAAACAGAAAACAACCTAACCGATTGAAGCTTTCTTCAGCTTTCAGCCAATTGTGCTTACAGAACACCTATGTGCCAGGGCCTCTCCCACATCACATGTCAAAATACAACCTGAATACCAGCTCCTTGGTCCACTGAGAGAAAGCAAATCAATCTCTTGCCACACAGGCTGATTTAGGAATAAGGCTGAAACTCCTCCATACCCCCAGCAGCTACCATGATGCCCACGGTGAGCTCCAGCTCCTCTAATCCAAAACGTTTTTGCTAATGGTACTTCCTGAGCAGAGAAAGGACTTGGACGTAGGTAGGATAAACTTACACTCTTCAGGACAAATTAAGGTCTTCTTCCTTCTTCTAAAGCTCTGAAGATACTGATCAGGTGCACAGAGAGGAAGAAAAAGTGGAGGCACTATCTAAAATACCAATGTTTTTTCTATCTACTGCAGACAGGTTATTTATACTACTGAAATTTGGAGGGGCTATTTCACTGAAAATAGCTGACACAGGGGTATGGGCAGTACTGTGGAAACTATGGATAACCCTCTTTTACGAGAAATGAGAGTAACAAATACAGAAAACTTTTACCCATAGAGATCTACTAGCATTCTTCAGATCACTTGTGAGGAAGTATCCAACTAAAAGAAATCTGTGTGTAGCAGAAAAAAAAAATGCATATACAGTAAGAAAAGTCCTCCTGAAAGAAAGCAAATGAAAATGTAGGTGATGTTATACAATATAATTAGCTTCCTCAAGTTAGATGGGAAAGCTGGGAAATATCCAAGACCAGTAAACCAGTCCATGATGGTTTGATAGCAGCACTTAGTACAGGACCTGGGAACCAAAAATTGCTGCAGTGTAAAGTTTTGTCCTTTCTCAACAGGAATTTAAGCAGTCCCTTGCAAAATGCCTCCAAGAAGAGTCCTAAAGAATGCATTTCTTCGTGGTTATACATCTGATCTGATCCCTCAAGAGTCCAAGTAATGCAGGTTTTCAACCAAGAACGTTTTTCATTTACTCCATTCACCAATCCATAACAGAATACTTTAACGTTCCTTTCATGTCAGTTACATAAAAATGTTTTCCAAGTGAATGTTTCAACTCGGGGCAAAAATAACAGAAAGAATTAGTTATACTGGCTTTCTTATTTATATAAAACATTATGAAGCAGATGTTAGTGTTACCTTTTCAGGAAAGAATTACACTTAGCATGCTTGAACGATGAATCTGCCAACTCATTTAGTCTTGTAGTTGCTATGAGGAAGGAAATGAGAGTAAGTATAATGAGAGCCTTAGTGAAAGACATTTTGTGGTGATATATAAAACCAGGTTACAATACCATGGTTTCCTTGGGAACCCCACTTGTCTAATAGAACTGGAAAGGAACAGGAAAAAAAAAAAAAAGAAAAGGGTATCAGGAAGCTTACATTAATAACCCTATTGCCATCAGTACATTTAGATGACTTAAAGAAGCCACCAGAAGAAGTCACCACGTACCTTTAATATATTACTGGGGTAAATTTTCGGCTGCAGATTATACAGTGGAAGAACAATTCCATCAGAAGAATGTAAAAAAGATAGGAATCTGTTTTTTCAGGGTATGTTAGTGAGTTTGGAATGACAGCTGACACGAGCAGGAAGGGCAGGTACCTGGAGACGCATGAATGTAAAGGTCAGAATTTACAGATGTTTCACTACTGAGGGAATTACAAATGAACTGTTCTTAAAAATAAGCCTCATAAATGATCATAGTACATGATAATAATTTCTCTTGTTGGTTCATTGTAGATTACTGTTGACACCATTCCTCTGGAGTAGGTAAAGAAGTCTGTGCTGAGTATATTTTCCTTAGTATGTCACCTGAGTAACGTAAATAACAGTAACAGCACGGGATAATTTCGTGCAGGCTGACAGGAACATGAACTAATAATCTTTTAATTTAATTGCAGGAAAATGCGAGGAATGATAGGTGGAACTGATGTGGAGAAAGGAAGGTAGAGGCATGGAAAGGTCAAGCTGAACCGTTTCTTCAGTGAGTCACAGGATGTCTTCTGCTCTGAATCTGCTCTCTCTTTTGAAAGCAAATAGATAGATAATATATGGGGATTACAGTCCCTGTCCCTGGATGTATTTGCTTGATAGGTACCTACTTAATGGTACAGGATTTGGTGTGAACAGGGCAAATACCAAGGAGAAAAGACAACTCTTGAAATTCTACAGTCATGCTAAGAGCAGGTATTTGTAATTTGTGGATGAAAACCACAGGCACGTTGAAATGATTACAGAAGCAGGCATTGTAAATCCAGAAAGTTCAGAGGTAAATACCCATCGGAAAGACGTTCAGAGGAGTGAAGCAATGCACACAGAACCGTGGTGATGTCTTGCAATGAGAATGATGGTCAGAATACTGTCAGCGTTTATGGTTTAGACCTGGCATGAAATATTTTTGAAACAGCTGTGTAACCTGACAGGGCAGAGAGATTGCTTTCAAGTGGTCTGGTTGTTTTTAATTATTCTTAGAAGTGATGGAGTGAGTTCTCTATTTCCTTACCTCCCCAGGATAAAATGTAGTTTCCCAAAGGTATCAGTCCAGTTAATTCTTCCATTCAACATTTATGGATTGATAGGGCCTGTACTATCTTTGGTAATCTGATGACACACAGTTCTACATTTCCTCCTCTTTTTGACTTCGATGCCAGATTTATCTAGTGCCTGGAAGAAACAAGGAACTGGGTGAGAGCCAGCTGGCTGGAATCCAGTCCAAAAGGTGAAGGTGATGAGGACTGGAAGAGCAGAATGCTTTCAGGACTTGATAAAAAAAAACATAGTTTATTTTAGAAGAATATCTCTGTATATATAATGTAGTATACTCAGTTTCTGTACAATGTTTCATGTATAATAACAAAGGGTCTACATACATAATTTTACATCAAGAAATAGAACTGACTCAATTCTGCTGAGGATGCCAATGACATTTCTTAGGCAAAATAAAAATTTGATGAATATATGTGCATGATAGTAGGTATGGATTACTGTTAAGACTTGCTTTACCACAGCCACTCTATCAAGTCCTTCTGGTGATCTCTTCCCTCCAGAACTTGTTTGCCCACAGGAGTGATGACTTCAACCCAATATTGCATGCAGACCCCTTTAGCTAGTGGAGCTACATCCTACAATTTATTCTCTGTAGAAATACAGCTAATGAGGACCAAGGTACTTTCAGGAAGATTTTGTTTGTTTGTTTCCCCTAAGGGCTTTGCACCTGGTTGTAAGTTGATGTCATAATCCATTAAAAACAGCAGCAGTTCCAGGGATTTATGAAATGTGGCGGAGATTTCAAACTAGCCATACTCAGCCGTACAAACCCACTTTATTTTTGTTACATACACTTATATGATATCCAACACTGATGTGAAGTAAGAGTTATGTCTCATAATGTGAGAGGACAGAAGGTACAACTCCCACCTCCACTGTCTGTAAATAGGTTAAAAACCTACATGTCTGGACTGAATGATTTCTTCAGTGTTCTTGGATAAGTTCCTGCTTATTTGGGCTAGATAGCATTTTGGACATTGTAGGATTCTTTTTGCAGAATTTTTTTGTGGTCATCAAAATGACTGCTCATCCAGAGGATTTAGAGACAGCAAAAGTGCTCTGAGAGGTTTTTTTTCACCACTGCCTGGTTTCCAGAGTGGGCAGAGGGCTTCTTTCTCCCAGTCTTCTCTCATCAGTGCC
>NW_008614466.1:0-200 GCF_000691845.1 Merops nubicus | reverse complement strand
TTCCTGCTCTTCTGTGTTGGAGGAATCTGTCCAGACAGACGCTGGGGTAAATTTCACACCCTGCGTTGCTGAAGGACGCTCCAGCAGGACATTATGTAGAAGATCGTGGGGCAGCAGCTCTGTTAGGTCGGACCCGCACGGCTGAAAAGCAGTGCCGCTGCCGGCCCGGGAGAGCGGGAGGCCCGCCCGGCGCGGGACCC
>NW_008614465.1:34064-38326 GCF_000691845.1 Merops nubicus | reverse complement strand
TGGCTTTGGGGTGGCAATGGCCCATACAAAGCTACATTGATTTAGCCTTCTCCGCTCGCGACGGCAGTTGTGGTGAATAATTATTTTCCCAAAAGCCCTAACTAAGGGAAGAAAGAGAGTCCCTGCTTGGCCTACACAGCAGTACAGTATCTTTGAAAGCGCGTATCCGGCTGCACATAAAGAGAGCCAGTTCAAGTGTTACTACACTCAGCAGCAATAAAAGGGAGGCAGAAGTGGGGAGCGACCGCCCGGCGTCCCCCTTTCCCCCTCTGCACCTCACCCCACGCTTGGCTCTGGGGGGTGAGGAGGGGGGATTGTGGGGGTTTGTTTTTCTCCTCCCCCCTTTTTTCTTTTTTCCTGTTTACCGTTTGGAGGCGAGGCTCTGGCAGCCCCTTTACATGTTGAGGGGTCTTTTTTTGGACTAAAAAAAACCCAGGAAAAGATTGCGGCTGGGGGGGCAGGAAAAGATTGCGGCTGGTGGGTTTGAGCTGGTGCTGGCACAGGGAGGATGTCTGTGTGGGGCAGCGCTCTGGTGGTGTCCTCTCTGGAGACAGGGATGCCTCGTGGGTGTTTTTGTGATGGATCACGTGCGTGTCTTTTTCCTGATTTTGGCCAGAAACATGTGAGTGGACTTAAAGATGTGTGCAGGACCGAGAAGGAGACAGGTGAGGCCTGGGGAGAAGGAGTTCCCCAACAAAGGGGTCTGACTCGGGGTGGCACCCTGGGTGTGGGGGATGGCCGTGGACAGGAGGTGCAGCAGCACTTCTCACACAATGAGGTTTTTCCATCGTAGCCAGTGCTGATAACAAACCAACCAGGCAGATTTCCTCGAGCACAGCAGCCGAGCGTCCCTGTGAAGTTTATGCCCTGACGCAGAGGAGAAAAGCCACGTTAGGAAATCATCTTTGACTCGGACAGAAGCCAGGGAGGAGGGCCCTGGGTCCCCCAGGGAGGAGAGCCCTGGTTCCTCCAGGCCTTGCCCTGCTCCTCGCTGAGGGCTGTGCAGATGTGGCCGTGGCTGAGTTTGTGTTTGGCCCTGAGAGAGGTGGGCAGTCTGGCCGTTAGACACGGTGAAATTGCTGTGGCTTCTCAGGAACGACAATTTGGGGTCTGAGAGGGGATTTAACAAAAAATATTTTGAGAATTGGGAGCGAAGTGATTTTTATGGAATCCACCTGTTACGTTCAAAGTCCTGTGTTTTCACCTGGGAGAGGAGAGCACTTTTTTATTTTTATGTAAGATCTTTGTGTACTTTTAGCCTCGCTCGAGTTGGCTTTATAATCATTACCTATGTATACAGTCAGGTGCTTGACGAGCCTCATTTTGTGCAAGCTGCCAGCAGTGAGTAAATGAGCCATGTGGCATAAAAATGAGCCAACCATGTTTTGTTGGTACCTGGCTCTCCCCTCCTTCCTTCGAGGTGGTCGTGGTGTCACCTGGGCTCCTCTGTTGTAGGGACCTGCCCGATTCGTTGCCTAAATGTGGTGTGAGAGGCATAGTGGGATCTCAGCCCTTGGATTTTAGGGCTCCTGGGTGCCCTGACAGCGAGACGTTAGGTAAATACTGTGTGTTGTGTTGTGGTGTTGGGAGCCCTGGAGCTGCAGATGCTGAAGACTGGATGAAGTGGTCTAAGCCTCTGGGCCTTGGGTTTTGCCCAAAGGATGCACCAGCTGAGGATAAGCTGTCCCAGCATCAGTGCTGAAGCGTTGGCACCACGAGCTCCCTGGACACGAGTTAAAAAATGGGGAGTATTTGGTAAAGCTGAGCTGGAGCAGAGTTTGCGTGAGGAGCTGGAAATTCTGCAGGTCTGGACCTGGCTGCGTGCCTGAGCCAAGGCAGAGGTGTCTTACCAACAGCCAGAGGAGGTGGCTTCAGCTCGGGAGTGCTTTGGGTGCCGAGGTGCTGGTGCTGGGTGGATTTTGTCTGCAGGTTCAGGGGAGCAGGATGTAACCTGTGCGTGGCTGCTGCTTCCCTGCACCTCCACTGCAGATTGGTGTCTAGGGAATGACATGTAGCAAAGGCTCTAGACCAGCAGGTCTCTGATATTTTTGTAGCAATGTCTTTTTATTCAAAGCAAGTGTCGTGGAGATCTTTCATCCCAGGATTTCTTTCATCCTTGGCGTTTGTTAGCTTGTGTTAAAACTTTAAAACTCAAGGATTTCTTCTGTGCAGGAGGTGTTCTCCCATGGCTGTCGTATGGGCTGAGCAGGGTGATGAGGCAGCCTCCAAACAGTGACATGTAGGGGCTGGGGCTGGCTCCTCAGCTCTGTGGGTAGAACTGGGCTGTGACGTGGTGCCCTGGGCCACGAGGTGTCTGGGAGTGGGTGGCACTGGGCAGTGCTGGCCCTGGGCAACTCTTCTGACCCCGAGCTGTTCCGCAGGTGATCTAGGCCCAGCGAGCTGAGCTCATGCCTGCAGTCCTGTTTGGTTTGAACAAAGCTCTGGAAGCACTTTTGACTGTAAGGTGCCTGATTTGGGTTGTTTATCCAAGTTCTTGTCTCCATCATCTCCCATGATGGAGAATTCTTCTGCCTAATTGTTTCCCTGCATTGATCCCATATGTTTTGTTTTTTTTTTTAATTTTGTTTTTTGTTTGTGCCATAGCTTCAGAATATTGGTGGGTGTGTCCCTAGAAGTTGCTGGTTGACCTTCTGGTCAAACTGTTGCCCCCTGAGATGGCAGGACCACAGGCTGCTGGGCCAAAAGGGCTGGCATGGCTTCTGCTTAGACCTCAGTTGGTTCAGTTACCAAACCAGCTTTAACACCTTTCTGAATTGTTGCTATCATCACTGTGATCATTGTCTTTGCAAATAGCTGGAGTTATCCCTCAGCACGAGAGCAGCTCTGGAGTCTGGGAGAGCTTGAGGTGGCACTGCTGGACATCACCTTGCTGGCATTGCAAAGCCAGCCTTCAACATGTCACTGGAGCTGATGGCAGAGGCTGTGCTTGGCCTGGCTGCTCGTTGGGTTTTTTGCCAATTTATCAGGTTTCTCACCTTGCTGACGTGGAGCTGCTGGTCTGCACGGTGGCTCCTCATGCAGGGCTTGCTGGTTCACAGTGTGAAGGTCATCACCACTGCTTCGTGGTGCTTGCTGCTGTGGTCTGAAGCTGTTAAACGCTTCTCCACCGAGGCAGTTTGAGAGAGGAGTGTCAGGATTCCTGAAATAAAACAAAATAGTTGAAGCATTCTCCATCTCCCCTCTTCTCCAGGGCAAGGGGCTTCATACCTACTGAACATTGTCACTGTTGTTCTCCTGGCATGCTGAAACTGGTGAGAAGGTGGCTGATGCTGTGAGACAGTTGCATTTTTGAGGGCATTCAGACTCCCAGATGGAAGCTATCAGAAAAATCAGCTCTTGTGGATCTTTCAGGACGTGGCGTGGTGGACTGTAGGGTGCCACTGGGAGTGGAGCAGTCCTGAGGAACTGCTGGGACCTCTCACTGCCTGTGGGAGACACGGGCTCTTTGGAAGGCTAGCACACAAATCCCCAACTCATTCTCAGTCCCGTTTGAGGTAAGGTCTCTGCTGTGCTCAGAAAAAGCAAGCTCTGAGGGTGGATTTTGTTTCCTGTGCCATGTCCCGAAGAATGACTTGAGTCTTTGATGGAGAAGAGAAGCTGAAGCCTTGTGAAGGGCCTGTTTATTGGCATTAATTATTTTTTATTAGTTACAGCATCCTTAGTCCGTTGGCAGCAGAAGAGCCCAAAGTAAGAATATTAAATCTTCAGAAGTTTTTCAAAGCTTGCATTTTTCATAAGAAGCTTGTGAAGCTTCAAATCTAAAGCTTCCAAAGCCTTTTTTTTTATTCTTCAGAAGTGCCACTGAAGCTCTATTTTATTTTTTTTTTTAAACTTTTAGTATTTTAGCTGAAACTATAAGTTTTACACATCAAAAAAAAAAATAGTTCTTTCCCATCCATTGCATTGGCCCCAATTTTCAGGTCCCTTGCTGGGTCAGCTGGGTCCTCTGTGAGCATTGACTGTGCTCTGCAGAGCAGGTGTGTACCCTTTGCTACCAATTTACTACATTTTTCTCCTCTGATGGGGGTTTTACTCTGGCTGGTAGCAGGCTGAAGCACTTCCCTACATGAAAGGTGTGTTTGTTTCCAACCAGCCAGTCAGGACAATACTTGACCTTCACAGTGCTTGAATAACTTTAGGGAAACACTGAGCTGCTTCATGGAGACAAGGCTTGTGGGTGGGACTGCAGCAAGTGGACCTGGTGTCTGCTGGGCCAGCCAGCAGCCCTCTTTCCCCACAGC
>NW_008614465.1:9589-34033 GCF_000691845.1 Merops nubicus | reverse complement strand
TAGCCTGCAGGGTTGTGGTTTAATACTCTGAAGATGAATTTAAGGTTCCTGCTGGTATTTTGGTGGCCCTACAGATGGATGCTTGGTCTGAGCTGGTGTTGCTGCAGGGACTGGTGCAGTTAGTGCTCCTGCCCCTCTCTGAGCCTCGGGGGTGAAAATGAAATTACCTGTTTTCAGGGTGGTCGCTGTTCTCATATGAGTGAAAGCTGCTGGGAGTGGGGTTATTTTAGCCCCAAACAGCTGCGTTGTGGTTTTGTTTGGAATGTTTTACTGACATTACAGGAAGAGGTTTGCTTCATTGCTAGCTGTGCCTTCGGCAGGGAAGGATGGGCTGAATTTTTGGGAAGGTCAGAAGGGAATGTCTGCTGCTGACCATCATTCTTTCAGCTCATATTAAAGCAAACAAGGGAACTCCTCTCTCCTAGACTCTGCTGGCTCTGTAGGGAGCCACAGGCAATAACATCCCATGCTTTATTTATGTCTGTACCTGAGGAGCTCCACCAGATCAGACCCCCCAGGCCGTGCAGTGCCTTGGCTTGGTTGTGTGAGCCTGGATTAATTTCGGAGCGCGTCGAGCAGACCTTGCCAGCTGGTGCAGGGATGCAGCAGGTGAGGGTGGCACCAGCAGCAGGGCTTATGTGGCACACTGGGATTCAGGACCATTACTAGGCTCTGTGAGTTGGTGTGAAGCAGAGGAGCCACGTGGCGTTAGCCTGGCCAGGCATGGCAAATGTGGAGAGACCCGCCAGCTGGAGCCTCCTGCAGGAGAAATAATTTGTCCTCACCCAGTAACCTTCACTTACTTAATTGTCTTGTTTGTCTGGTTAGCTTATCATTTGATGGAGAGTTTGTAGTGCAGTACAAGCCACTTTGTTTATTGTGCCTGTTTCTTGCTTTAATTTGTGCTAATTCCTCGCCTGCTTCTCTCAGGGGTGGAGCTTGGCCTGGCTTCATCTCCGCTGATACAAATTCCAGCCTTTCTGAAAGGGACTTTTCCAAGAAGTCTCTGCTTTGAAAGGGCCAATCATTTGATTTACCTGATCACCTCATCTCAGAATTCATTGTGGTATTAGGCAGTGCAAAGTTACGTTTCAGGGTTTACCCTCTGGTTGTATTTTATGTCCATATGTAGTGTCACACTATGTGCTACTTAATGTTCCTCCTTCTGTAGAGGGTTGTTGCAGACCTGGTGCCTCATGATCAACAGGGTATAGTGCTGATTTCACCCTTCTGAGGCAGTTCTGCTCTTGGAGGGAAGATGGGTTATGATGCAGAGCTGAAGGTAGAGTCAGCTTGTGACTGATGCGTTGGCTGTTATGTGGTTGCTGGTGTATGGAGTGGTTCTGATTCATGTGTTACACAAACCCTGACATCCCAGGCCCTTTCTCAGTTTGGTTTTGTTTTTTTTTCCTCTTTAACCACATCCTTCTTTCCTGCCTTGTTTATAACATTTACCTCTTCATGCACAGTCTACCAGTGTGCGTGCTGGATTCCCTCACTGCAAATACAAGGAGAAGTTTAACACTTCCTAAAGGTTAATTCAGGAGAAATTTAGAAGCTTCTTGGATTAACTTTTCAGCTAAAGTTGTGCTTTGCAGCTGTTTGCCCAGCGTGGGATGGAAAACTCCTCATTGCATCAATAAGTTTGAGCGTGGTGAAGTCCAAACTTCGTATCAGAAATGCTCAATGGTTGTGTGGTGCCTTCAACTCCATGTGCAAGTGTAGTGGTTATTTTCCTCACCACATCCCCTACTAAACATACAGTATATCAAATCTGCAGCTGACAACACTGCCTCAGAGTTCTCCCCCTGCATTCTGTCAGCTGACGTTGAAGGAAAAGGGGATTTAAGGAGACACAATGTTGTATTCTGCTATTTGGTTGGGCCTGGGCCTGAAATCACACCTAAATTTGCCAGTGTCAGTAAATGGAGAGTCAAGGTGAACTTCATATGTAGCTCTCTGTGTAGTCAGTGTTTTTGTTGTCCTATTAATGCCTTCAGTGCCTTCCCCCTGCAATGTCTTTATGGAGAAAGCAATTCCCTGTGGTGGTGGCTCCTAAACTTGATCTCTGTGGCTGTTTGAATCGTTTCTTTCTAGGGCAACAGCAAGAAAATAAATAACAAGAGGTTAATGAAGGGGTTGGAACGAGCATTTCCAGAGCTGATGGTGGTTTTGCAGCTTGCTCCTCGTAGCCCTTCTCTAGCAAATGCTCTCACATGCTGCTCTGCCTCCCCTTGAACAACTTCGGTGGGTTTCATGGTAATGGAAGTCAAAAGAATTTGTTTGATGTTATTTATTCAAATCTGGAAAGGATAGTTATGCAAACACCAAAGAAAAATGGTTTTACTTTGACAAATGCCAGGGTTTTTGTTTTGTTTTTAAAGCCCAAACAAACCCTTTGGGATCCTTGGCTGGGTATATAATAGCATGAAATACACCATTTCTTTCATTCTGCTCCCTAAAAATCTAATTCTTTATGCATTTAAAGTGGGAGTTGAGGCAAAAACAGAGTTTAGCTCTGTTGACCTATATTTATGAAAAGAGAACGCTTGCTAAGTGTTGCAAGAAAATGTATAGTGCTGTTTGTATACCCTGATGAAATGTATACACATACAAAAAACACTTGGGGGATTCTTCATCTGCCTACTGAATGTTTAAGCCCTTTCCAGCCAGATTCAATCCATTCATGCTGTTCATAGCGTGGATATTTGGACTTCCCATTAACAGCCATGAAACATTAAAGAAGAGGGGCAGCAGAACAGGGGGTTCAGAGTCAGCAAGGAAGAGGGGTAGCACCAAAAACCTCTCTGATCTCAAGGTTTAAAGGTGAACTTCCCCCCCCCCCCTTTTTTTTTTTAATATAATTTGACCCACTCTTCATATAAAGCACCATTTCTTGGTTATCGTGCTGCTTATTGCATAACTGTGGCACAGATGTTATTTTTTGTAATGTTGCCTGACATATTTAAAAGGGAAAGGGAGGAAGGGAATTTCTACCCTTTGGAGATGAATATGTGGAGCCTATTAGTCTTGAAAAAAAGTGTGAAGATCTTGTTAGAGCCAAAGCTGGCATGTCTCTGAAAGGCTCATCTGTGGAGGGGAGCTCTTCAGATAAAGAATGAACGTTGTGTCTTCTGGAGTTTGTCTCCAGATAGCCTAAAATCAGAACTTGGTGGAGTACTTGCAGGCTTAATGTTTAAGCATATGCTTAAATATTTTGTGGAACTGAGACCAGATCCAAACCAAGAAGGTGTTGTCTGTAGTGGAGTTGTGCAGGATGATCAGCAACGGTGCTGTTAAGGGACCTGAAGATGAAATCCATCCCTCAGCATGGGTTGTACTGAACCTTTAAGTGTTTGTACTACTGCAGCTGGAAACTAAACCTTTAAAGTTGCTGTCTTAGGAAGATTTGACTGAGGAGATAGAGTTGGAGATACATTGGGTTGCAGTGGAAGTTAAAAATTACAGGCAGGCCAACCATTTCCTGGTGGAACAGGCATGAGAACAGAAAGTTGTCTCCTCTTGGCATTTCTAACAACGTTAGAGGCTTCAAAATAGCAGAAATGCAAATAAGTAGAGGTGAAGATGGTAAAGAGCTGTATCTATATCTATTTATATATAGTAACAAAATGCTTGGTGTTTCAGTTCAAACCCTTAATTCCCAAAGTATTTGTTTTATAAACCCTGGATGTGGCTGCACAGCCACCTCTCCCTGCTGCAGGGAGGAGCTGAGCAGCTCCTGGAGAAATGACTGACCTGCTAGCAGTGCAGTGGTGAAATGAGCCCCAGAATCTGCCTAACAGGGTAATGGTTTGGGGTAAACTGATAATGGGGAAAGAGGTGGGAAAAGAGGGAATGGCAGTGTCACTGAGCATCTTTTTGAACTCTTGGATTCAAGATGATTCGAGTGATTGGTTTAGAAGAACTTGCAAAAAGAGCAGGTGAGCAGTAATAAAAACAAACGGAAGGAAACCTGAGAGTGTTTCTTCTTTTTTTTTACTTGTTTCTGCCTAGGGCAAAATATTTCAGCTTGATTCTTATTTTGCTTTTGTTCTCCCCTTTGCCCTTCCCTCCTGCTGGATTACCTACTACAGGAAATAATGAATTAGGCAAACTAAATCCTAAATTATAGCTGTGGAAGGCAGGAGCTGCTGGGTGAGTGTGGGATTCTGTACAGGCTCAGGCAGAAGTTCTGTGGCAGTCTCTGTGCCTGGTGTTCTCTGCAGCACGGAGCAGGGGGCTGGGACTTTGTGGCTCAGCTCCTCCAGACAGGCTTTCAAAGGCCTTTTGTCCTGAGAGTCGTGTTGGTGCTGGGCGTCCATGCCACTGTCCAGGGTGGGGCAGAGGGCATCTCACCTGCCTTGGCTGGCAGGCGGACGGAGCTCCTCCACCACCTGGAACTGTTCTCCTGTTGCAGTGGGAGCCGTGTGATGCTCGGAGAGCATCCTCTTCTGGCTGAAAAAGAAGGGCAGGGAACACGTTGGCCTAAAATAGAAGGTTCATGCTGATGCAAGCTGTGTTTACTTTTGAAAATTCAGTTTATTAAACTCAAGGCTGCAGAACTCCAGGGATCAGTGATGCTGTCTGAACATCACCTTGCGCACCGCACAAGCAATTTTTCAAAATTACTTTTTTAATTAAAAGTTGTATCGGTTTAATGCGAGTTAAAGGCAGGTTCACAGGCGTAGCCTTGTCTGCAAAACGCTGCAGATTTGGGGAAAAAACCTTTTTCAGTTTATCCTAAAGAGTGAATATGTGTGAGAAGAGAAGTGGAATCTCCTCCCGGGCTTCTGGTCTGAGGGATCTCAGGGTAAAGGTGGTTATTGATTATCAGCCCAGCTCCGCTTCTGTTACCCTCAGAAGGAGCTGCACAGAAGCTGAATTGGAATATGAACATAAGGAAAACAAGGAGGACTTGAGGTACAGCAGAGGAAAGTCAATACAGAGCTTATTTAAATGTCAGCTGCCTTGAAGAGCTCTGCTCAAAAGCTGTAAGGAGAGATTAGGTCTGAGACATAATGCATGAGTGTGTGAGGAAGGGAGGAAAGATTGCTGAGCAAGTCAGGTGCTGTGGGGAAGGCGTGCGAAAGGAATAGATTAAGGAGGAGGAAGGAAGGAGAAACTGCTGACTGAAAATTGCATCTGACAATTAGTTTTGGGCAAGTAATTGGGGAAGCACGTGGCTTCTGGACACGGGAGGGCTGCGAGCGTAGTCGGTGGGCGATCTGATCCCTTTTAGCAGCATTATTCATCAGTGCAGTTGACAGGGATAAGCAGCACTCATTACAGAGCTGTTTACTACGAGCATATATTGTGTTTATTTTCTGAATGTGTCTTGCATCTGTGCAAGTATAGGACTTCTGGAATTCAAATTGGCCAAACAAAGTCAGTAGGCCAGCGTTGCAATTGTGTGGTGTTTGTCAGTGTAAGTGGATTACCATTGGGGGAGAGCTGGAGCCAAACCCTCACTGTTTTACAGATGAATAGCCTTATTCTGAATTTCACGCCTATTTTTATTTCTGAAGGTTAGCCACTGATTCTGTGCTGTAACAAGTAGTTGTATTGCAGTTGTGCCTGAAATAAAATTGGGTTGAGCACTCTCTCACAAGAAACGTCATTAGAGGCGGCCTCCAAAAGTTAAACCTTAAACATGTAGGCTTTGTTGGTGGTGAGGAGAACACTGGAAGTGTTTCAGTTGGGGTGAAGTCTCTGGGGGAGGGTCTGTACCTTCCTGGTGTCCATTCAGTCCATAGCTGAGGGGAGATTCTGGTTCAGGCAGTGATGCTGAGCTCTGGCATAGTGAAACGTTGGAGTAATGCTTTCTGTGGTGGTTGGGGGTTTGGAGCCTCATGAATGGTGAACAATGACCTCGTCTGAGTTTATCAGCCCCCCTTGGCTCTATAGTGGCTGTGTGGTACACTGGGGCATGAAGTCCTTGGTGTTTAGACAGGACTGGGGTGAGAAAGATCATAAAATCATAGAATGGTTTGGGTTGGAAGGGACCCTAAAGATCATCCAGTTCCACCCCCCTGCCGTGGGCAGGGACCCCTCCCACTAGAGCAGGCTGCTCCAAGCCCCATCCAACCTGGCCTTGAACAGCTCCAGTGATGGAGCATCCACAGCTTCCCTGGGCAGCCTGTGCCAGTGCACCCCACTGTGCTGTAGCCCACTGCAACCCAGGCAAGTTCTTATTTTTTTTCATCATCCTCTTGCCTAATCTTGAATGGAGTTCAATGTCTTTCTCTTCAGGGAAGTGGATGCCCTGTGCCTATGACAGCTAAAAGACCTAGCAAGCCTTCAGGACCAAGGCTGTAGCTGGCAGCACTGCTCCCTTGGCACAACAAAACTTCCTCATCTCAATCCACTCTGTTGGAAAAAAAAATACCTGTGTCTTGGAACAAGAGCTTGCTTGGGACAGGAGGTCCAGGAACATTGGAGCAGAGGACAGCTGCAAAACAAGCCCTGCTTTGGATGTGGGGGGTGTTCCTTTGTCACCTGGTGTCACCACGTGTGCTGCTACTCGTGTTCTTACGAGTACAGTCTTGTGGTGCTACACTGACTGCAAACACCTATTTATTAAAAACCATCACAACCTCTGCACGTGCTCCTCTCCTGCACAGAGGGTGAGAGAGCAAACAACAGACGATGAGCATTGTTTGCATTGTTTGATAATCTTCTGAGCAGGACAGCTCATTTACACTAGAAGAGACTTTATTGTCTAGAAGGAAAGATGAGCTGGGCAGGCAAGTGTTTCACAAATAAATGGGAGCTGAACCTGTGCTCTGAAGGAGGGGACTTGAGTTACTGTCTCTGTCCCTGGCACTAGCTTTTATTTTCCAAAATGCTTTATTTGACACTAGAACAGTTGACAAGGGAAGTAGATTTACATGTGAAATGCACAGGAGCTATCACTGAGCCTGAGCCAACAGACTGAGTTCCAGCCCTAGCACCAACATCGACATGTCCCCTGGCCATACAACAGCTCCATCATTGGAGGAGTTCATTCCTTCATTCCAGGAGTGTTGTGAAAAGGAGCTAAGGTTCCACAAGCATCTTGAAGAGGTCTCTCAGTGCTGGTCATTGTTACAGCTACTGTTTTTTAAAACACTTTTCTGTTTCTCTCAGCAAAAACATTTCCTTCTCTGCTGGAGTTTACTCCTCACGTCTTTTCTGTCGGTTGTGTGGGGTAACCCTGGGCTCTTCCACTCTACATACCCTTTTGTAAAACATGATGGTTTCATCTTGTATTTGAGATTCAGCTTTTCAGTCGGTGTGTTGTTACCCAAAATGTGAAGAGGAGGCAGCAAGCCTCTTGCTGATGGCACCTGATGGTCGCTGCTTCGCTGGCTGAGCAGTGTCTGGGTCGTGTGTGCACTGACACGTCTTTGCAGTGATACTCCATGGCAGCTATTTAAAGAAGGTGTTTAGGCCAGGGGGGATCTTAAAGCTTCTTACAAGGTGAGCTGCGTCTTCAGAGGAGGCAGAGATGCTGACAGGAGCGTGGGGGGATGGACCTGGAGAAGAGGGGATGAGATCTTGAGAGAGAAATACTGCACTGATCTCCAGTACTGAGACAAGGTGGTGACCTCGGGCGTGTTCTCTGAGGACAAATAGCTCCAATGCACCTACAGTCAAAGCCTTTTGGACCAGGCAACTGTTAGAGTCTGTCAAGTAAAACAGACCCTTAAGGGCTGAAAAAAAATCAGGCAACCTTTCAAAGTTTGGCCTGTAAAACTTTCTTCTGTTTTTATATGGCACAGAGGAGCTATCATGCCTAATTAAAAGGTTCATGATATTCTTTTGAAGATTTCTGTTCCAGTAAAAGGTGGAGAGATCTTTCTGCAGATTACTGTTGGCCAGGACTGCTTTCTTGTCAAAAAATGACCCCTTTTAGCAGTTTCTTCAAAAAGCATCTGGGGAGCCAATTGACCTTCAACCAAGAGGGGGTAGAGTTAAGAAGAATGTTTTCTGTAGCGTTTAAACTAGACATTTCTTGGAGGGGATTCTTCTGAGTGTTGATCTAGGCTGACTGTAGGTGGTATTGAAATCCTTGGATGTGACTGGAAGTTGGATTGAAGATGAAGGGAGAGAAGGAGGAGATAAGTTTCAGGAAGAGTAAAGAATTTACTCTTGGAAGGCAAGAAAACACCGTAACTTCTCCCTTACAACACTCACCTAAAATGCCCGTGTTACTCTCCCTTCATGGACTACTTCTGCTCTCCTTTACTTGCCTTTCTCTTCAGTATCAAAAGCTGCATCCCCTGAAGGTTATCTTCCTTCTGGTGTCTGAGTTCACACAGAGAATGAGATGAAACAAGGCAAACTTGGTGCTAATAGCTGTCTTCTGATTCTGCTGCATGATGGAGATGAGCAGTACTTACATAACAATATCCTGGATGTTAATAGATTTAATAACCCAGAAAGGTGGGAAGAGGTTCTGAATTACCTATAAAATGCCACCTAACTAATGAAGTTTACGGGAAGCTCATCTCTTTGAGGAAGACTCAGGTGGTAGGTGCAAGGCTTCTGCCTGTGCTCAGGAGAGAAACAAAAATCATAGAATCGTTTAGGTTGGAAAAGACCTTTCAGATCATCGAGTCCAACTGTTAACCCAGCAGTGAAGCTGCCTGTCCTAATTGGAATAAATCCCCCATTAAAAACAAGTTCTGTGATGCTGTTGGATTCTTCCAGCTTTACACAGGCTTCTAGTTAAACTCTCTAAAACATAAACAACACGGACCTCTTTAGATCGCATTTTTTTTTTCCAGGCGTTGATACGTACCAGTCTTGGGGATTAGAAACTCGGTATGTGCCCAATGAAAACAATCAGTTCATTAATGCTGTTTTGTTAGACCTTGCCCCCCTCTTGCCATGGTGATAAGGGACCTTAATTAGATCCCAGAACAAATGCTACAGAGCTTGACAAAAAAAGAGAAACATGGGGAGGGGGTGGAGAAATACGGAGATGTTGTTAGCAGATATATGCAGAGAGCTGCATCCTGCAGAGGAGGGACTGCCTTTTGTGGAAAACACTGGTTTTCTCTCCCAAGAACAGAGCACGGGCTGGTAGGCTGTGAGCATCTGCAGACAGTGCTGGCAGCGTGGTGTTTGTCGGGTCGTGCTCCGAGGTGTGGGCACCTGTCCCTCTGCCCAGGAGACCCAGCGAGGAGGGCGCTGCCGCGGATTTAAAACGCCTTCTGAAATCCATCCTGGATGCTGGTGATGTTCCCTGGTGGGAAGTGGCCAAATCGTTGGGTTGATTCATGTGTTCATATGTTAAGGGGAAAAGTGTCTGCATGGGGAGGGGTGGAAAGGGAGGAGAAGGGTAAGAATTGGGAGAATAGTCGTAAATACCGTCAGCAGAGAGTGTGTGGATGAAAGGGTTGATGATGACGCCTTCCAAACTAAAGGATTCTCTGATTCTATGCTGCTGAACAATGGAAAGGAAGCTTGGCAGACACTGTTAGCTGAAAAAGGGAAGAGTTTTCTGTAAGGGGCAAAATCTCCACGTGAATTCAAAAAAGCAAGCCTGCAGAAACACAGGCATGAAAAGCTATGTTGCATTTTTCAGTGAGAAAATATTGGGTTCTTCGGTTTGTTTTCTGCCTGTTGGGTGCTCAGGTTACACCTTCAGAACTTCCTGTACCATCGATCGAGGTAAAATATTAACCTCAGGTTAGGAACTCAGCTTTTTATTAACTGCATTTCCAGGCTGAAATTGGAGGGCTGTGGCTACCAGCTCTCATATCTTTGTCTCTGGTCTTAAATCTCCGTGCTGCCTGTAGAGTTGTACTTCATAATTATTCCTTGCTTAAATTACCTTTCAGTAAGCTCAAATAAGATTATCTCCTCGAGTCTCTCATAGGAAGTGTGTTTTCCAGGTCATGAGACAGTTGTTCATGAGTAATTAATTTATTACATTTCCTTATTTATTTTTTTAGTTTATTTTTTATTTTCAAGTCAGATTTTCTGTATGGCAACATGTTGCAAGTAAAAATTGTTGCGTTACAAGGTGATGCATAAAAGGAAACCCTGTTGTCAAGGTCTATCAGGCAGCTGAAAGCCTGGAATTGGATAACTGTCTAGCCACATATTTTAGAAACTTTTACTTAGCAAGGTGTAATTCTTGTACTTTCAAAAACACACCAATGGAAAGCATGCATCAAAACTGCCAACGTGCCAGTGAATGAATCAAAAAGCTAATCCAAGTGCCTGTGGACCCTTGTGTCCTTTAAACACATTAAAGTAGGCAGAAAAGGAACTGTGAGAGGCAGCTATAATCTGTGAGTGAATGCAAAATTCCCTATTGGCAGTGATTAGGTGAGAGTAGCTTCCTACAGTCCTGAGGTGCTCTGAACTGGATCCATTTTGCTGAAGCAACAGGAGCAAGAATTCACCTGATTCCTGGTGTAAAGAAAGCATTCGAGTGGCTTGGGTAACACTGTTGAACAGGCTGTCTTGAGTTTACAATCTTTAAGGGAAAAAAGAGTATTTTCTATGCAAATATTTTTGTAGTATAAATTTTTATTTGCTGAGCCCAGGATAAGTTGCGTGGAGCAAAAAGATTTGGGTTTTGGTGGCTCGTGCAGATTCCTTCAGAGCTTCAGTTGGTTTTGGGCAGGGCTTTGATTAGGAAGAATAAAAAAGCCCGAGGTCTGGTGGTGCTTGTCCACCCTGCTGTGGCTGGGAGGGACAGTGATGCAGCAGCTCATTTGGACAAAGGTAACCTGGGTTTTCCTGAAGCGTGTGCAGGACAGAGAAACCATCTGAGGTTGCCTAGATGTGTGATTTTCTCATTCTTTCACTCTTTGTGTTTCCAGTTCCCCTGTTCAGGGTTTTCATTCAAGGGTAACACCATCTCCTATACAGTTCTTGCTGTCCATTTGGAATCTTGGATTTGATTATTTTTAAGTTTACCTAGAGAACACGGAGGCCTTTGATATCCAGGACTCTCCAGTCTGGTTTGCAAGAGCAAAAGGTTCTTACTGGAGCTGAACACAGGCTGACCACTGTTCAGTTTAAGTTTCCCAGTGTTCCTTTGCAGGCTGCAAGTAACTGCTATAAGCTTAAGTAAGTCATAATTAAGACAGCAGTAGGGTTAAAGTGATAATTTCATGGGCACTCACTGGAAAGGGCATTCAGATAAATACAGATGACTGTAGTTTAAGTAACATTAATAAAATTAGACATAAAGGTAAATGAGGGGGAGGAGACTTGAATTTTCAAGCAGATGAGTTAAAGATGTGAGGGTGGGTCAGCATCAATACTGCTGCTGCTGCTTAGGGGAGTTCTCTATAAATTCCTGATGAGGCTTCCCTGCTCCTGCAGTCCACAGAATTATTGTCAGATAAACATCACTGCAGAAATCAAACCCTCACTGCAGAAACTCCTGCTTCTGTGTGTTATAGAGTTGTTAGTGGTGAATAATACCATGAAAATCAGCACTTCTCACACAGATGCTTCAGAAGCAGTGAATGTGAGTGTCTGCCCATCTTCAGGAGTCTGGTTTCTGCAGAATTTAATGGGAGGTTTTGGCAAGTCTGGAGTTGTAGAAAGAAAATAAGAAAAAATGTGAAAATATGAAAAGTTGTAGAAATATGAGCATGAGGAGACTGGAACAGTATGTTTGGAAGTGGTCTTCCTTGTTTTTAAAGCTACATGGATTGGTTCTGTGTAGTATGTGGTTGAAAGTCTTGTAGTTCAGGGGAAGAAGGGCAGGCAGGGGACAAACCAATTACAGAGTCACTGAACCCCAGCACGGTGGGGTTGGGAGGGACCTCTGGAGATCATCTCATCCAGCCCCCTGCTCCAGCAGCTCACCCCCAGCAGGGTGCCCAGGATCACATCCAGGCAGGTTTGGAATCTCTCCAGAGCAGGAGCCTCTACAGCCTCTCTGGGCAGCTGCTCCAGGCTCTGCACCCTCCCAGCAGAGAAGTTTCTCCTCCTGCTCAGGTGGCACCTCCTGGGTTCCAGTTGGTGCCCGTTGCCCCTTGTCCTGTCCCTGGGCACCACTGACCAGAGTCTGGCCCCAGCCTCTTGCCCCCACCCCTTAGCTATTGATGAGAATTGATCATATCCCCTCTGAGTGTTCCCCAGACTCACCAGCCCCAGGGCTTTGAACCTGTCCTGGCACAGAGATGCTCCAGCCCCTCAGCATCTTTGTAGCCTCCACTGGTCTCTCTCCAGCAGTTCCTTGTCTCTCTTGAGCTGGGGAGGCCAGAACTGGACCCAACACTCCAGATGTGGCCTCACTAGGGCAGAGTGGAGAGGGAGGAAAACCAATTACATGTTATAATATTAAGTTGGACTCACTTATGCTTCATAATTTGAAAGGAACAAAATGAGTGTTTCCATCTTCATTGTTAGCCCATTGTAAATTAGTGAAGTTGGTGCTTTCTAATGTAATATTTTGATTTTCTTTCCATTTCAAACCTGCTTTATAAATACAAAGGAAACACAGAATGTCAAAAGAAATGCAGAAATTGAGGATGAGTGCACCCTGGAAATACACTTGATTTGTGTGGTTTGTGTGCAGTGGACACTCACAGGAATGACTTTAGCAGTCGCCAGGGAAGGCTGCAGTGCACACAAACACCTTCCTTGGAAGAGATCTCCTCTCTCACGACTTCTGTAACTTCTCAGATCCCTAGCCCAGCTCCCCTGGAGTGCTCCAGGCTCCTCCTGCAGGTGGGTGCAGGACAGGGTGTGGGCTGAGCTCCCTGAACCTTCTGAGCATGTGGGTGGGGGCACCAACCCACTGCCCCACTTCACTTGCAGTTGCCTTTGCACTGCTGGCAGGCTCCCGATGGAGGAGGAGATGCACAGGCAAGGCATTAAGTAGTGTAATGAGGTGATCTAGAGGATTTAGTCCTAAAAAATGATTTATTTTATTTTTAAGCTGTTGTTCCTACTGGTTGTACATGTTCCTTATCTAAGAAGCTTTATCTTTGGCTTTTACTAAGTCAGAATATTGTAGGGGAGTTTTTTAATATTGTGATTTATAGCTCAGATTTGGAGTTAAATCTCAAACCTTTGCTAATACCCACCAGTGGATGTTTTGTCTGAGTGCAGACAAATCCAGAGAAGAAACTGGACGTGCCAAAATGCAAAGTCCTCACTCTTGCCCACGGCAGCAGCCAAGGACAGCAGCACAAGGAAGGTGCAGTGGCTTCCTCAAGACACCTTTGACTGAATGAGTTAAGCTGCTGAAACCTCTGTTGAATCCTTATTCTGGTTTCCACCTATCTCAATTAATTATGCTAATGGGTGGTTACTGGTGAGTTTTATGAAAGGGTGTGTGTAAACAGTATCTGTTGTGGAAACAATAAAGCCCTCATTTGTAGGCAGGTTGTCCTTGGGTCTCTCCTGCATAAAAATACCAGATTTGCAGGGAAATGAGATATTAAGGAGACAGGATTATTTTTCCATCTCAAAGCAAGTGTCAGTTATCTGTTCTGTAGATAGTTGGCTTCATCTCCATGGTTCATAGTAGGTGTGTATTTTGATGAAGGGTGGCTCCTCCTCAGTTGCCTTCTGGTTGCAGAGAATAGTGCAGTTTATTTAGGGGGTGTACACTGTTACCTGTCATACAAGAACAGGCTGTTTGTGCAACTGCTCTTGAACTGGTGCAGCCACATGGTGGGTAGGGTGATGCAGCTCCAGAAGTGGTGTAGTCATGGTGTAGCCACATCTGTAGAGGTGTGCGTGGAAAAAGTCCTTGGTGGCCTGGCATCTGCTTTTACAGTTTTTCCTGAGCTGATTATTGAAGCCTTACATTAAAAAATGAAACCCTAATTAGGGATTAAGTGGGTTGAATAGTGTATCTGCAGCGAGCCTGTTCGAGGTCTTGATTCGACAACTCGGGTGTGTTCTCTTGAGAGTCTTGAAACGTATCTGAAGGATGTCCAGGAACACGACTGTAAGAGAAGGAACCAAGGGCATATGGAAATGATCCACAGCTCATTTCATACCAGACCAGCAATTCTAATCAGGAGTCAGGAGTCGCTCGCCAGATGTCCGCGTGTGACCCGCTCGGTCGGGGTCTGGGAGCACGTGCTGGGTTTCTGGGTGAGGGTGCAGCCTGGGACTCACAGACCTGCTGTGAGGTGGCAGGAGGGTTGTGTTGGGGCAGCAGGAAGGACTGCTTGGCTTCTGCAGCTCTACTGCTGTTCCTTTCTTCTTCCCATCCCTCCTGGGCAGAAAAGTAGTCCAGCAAAAAAATTTGGGGTGATAGGCTGTGGAGAGCTTCAGGTGCGGGGAACATCTGAGAGCAGCCCTGAGGAGATGGTCTTGGGCTTGCTGGTGGATGGAAAGCTGGACATGAGCCTGCAATGTGCCCTCCCAGCCCAGCAGCCCCCAGCAGCGTGGGCAGCAGGGCAGGGAGCGGATCCTGCCCCTCTGCCAGCTCTGTGAGACCCCCCTGCAGTGCTGGGGCAGCTCTGGAGTCCTCAGCACAGCAGAGCCAGGGACCTGCTGGAGCGGGGCCAGAGGAGCCCCAGCAATGCCCCGAGGGGGGAACCCCTCTGCTGGGAGCCCAGCAGGAGAGAGTTGGGCTGGGGCAGCCTGAGAGGAGAAGGCTCAGAGACATGGTAGATGCTCTGTCCCTGGAAGTGTTCAAGACCAGGCTGGGTGGGGCTTGGAAGCAACCTGGTCTCATAAGAGGTGTCCCTGCTCCCTGCAGGGGGTTGGAACTAGATGATCTAGAAGGTCCCTTCCAACCCAAACCATTCCATGATCACACTGTGATCTCCAAGAAATCCAGCTGTAGTCTGGGATGCTCTTTGGCAATGGTGTCTCTTGGGTAGAGGTTTAGGAACCTGGCAAGTCACGTGCTGCACAAGCAGCAGTGATGCCTTTAGGGAGAAGCAAATCTAGTGGTTGTGATTGTCGAAGGCTCGGGGCACAGCTCAGTGGACACAGCTCCAGTGAAACATTTGGCCCGTTACGGGAGGAGCGTGGGGGTCTGTTGGGGGTTGGATGCTCACCCTGGCCTGAAATGGTCCTGGCAGGAAAGCCTGGGCACTGCAGCCTGTTTGGGTTGTCTCCCTGGCTTCCCCTGCCTCGGATCCTGCACGTTTCTGGCACGGGAGCTGCGTCTCCAGCCGCAGATGGTCACCGGGAGCAGGGACACGTGAGCTGGCGAGGGGCTGGGGGTGACCACGTGCTGGCACTGCTGGGGCTGGGGCTGAGCAGAGTCCTTCACACCGAGCTCCTGCAGGACTGTGTCACTGCTCATGATACCTTCCTGCAGGACGCAGCAGCCCGGGATGTCAGCGTGCCATGAAATCTGTGGTGGTTGTGCTCTTTCGTTCGACAGCTACCCAGAGCCTGTCATTGGGCTAAGCAAATAACTCAGGCACACCAGTAAGAGTGCACAAATGTTCCAGAAATTAAATGAGCAAGCCAGAAGTGGTGGCACGGAAGGGGGGAGGAGGTTATAAAGAGAGATAAAGCTTTGTAGAAAGCTTGATGGTAAGCCATTTATAAGCAGATGTTTGGAATTTAAGCTTTTCTTTGTGTTCTCTGGAAAGTTTCTAGTTTACTCTTGCTTCTCAGTTAATGACAAAATGATGATACAGCTTCAAAATCTGCTCTGAACAAACACCTGTGCACTTTGCTTCTGAAAAATTCTTTTTGCAGTATGTAGAAATTTAATACAGGAAGATCACGTGTGTGTAGTTGTGTACAAGTGCCAGATGCTCTTGGTGACCATCAGTTCTGGATGGTCTCTCTGCAAAGGCAACGGCTGTGGTTCTGGTATGTACCAGTGATGTTCTTCAACAGCTCTTTTAGAAGGTAAAACTGAGCAAAGGAAATTAATAGCCCAGTTGTGTAAAGGTGCTGTAGGTGCTCAGCCCCCAAGGATGTCAGTGAGGGTGGTGAGGATCAGGCCTCAGAGGTGACTTCATCTAGCAAGAACAGCTCACGTGCTCATATCAAATCATGCAATTCAACCAGGCTCCCTATAGGCTAACCAGTTCCTTGGAGGAGGACGTGGTGGATGTTCATCCATGAGTTGGTGTTGTTTATTGTACTTTAATTGTTGTTTATTGTACTGAAGCTTGGCTGGCACTGGAGCTGAGCATTGCAGGAGTGTCTCGGAGTAAATGGGATGGTCATTAATCAAGGCTGGGGTTTATTCTATGTGATAAAAGCTGATTGGGACTTGCTGAGAAATACACATTTTAAATGAACTAGTTAAATAGTTTGACTGTTTAGTTTAGCTCTGTCTAAGGTTTTGATTATTCAGGTCCAAGCAGGAGAAGACGTTTCTGGTGCATGGTGGTGATTTTGGGAAGTGTGTAGTTAGGTTGCAGCTGCCCCCATGAGCCAGTGGAATGAAAAAGAAAAGAATCCCCTTTTTGCCTGCCTGGGTGCCACAGAGACTGACCTCATCCCCAGATTCACTGGCTAAATTTCACTCAAGCCTTTCCCTTCTTCCTAAACTCCCTGTTATTGTTCGAAGTACGTGTATTCAGTTTTCTTGATGTCTGTCCTAGAGCTGCATAGCATTTCTGTGAAATCCTAAATACCTTGTGACACTTGCCATTTCTTTCTGTGTGCACAAGCTCTGGAATAACTCCAAAGCTCTGGAAAAGAATGAGACTTTCAGTAATGGCTACAGGCATTAAGGGCACAAATACCATTGAGTAGCAGTGGGATTTATGCTCCCAAGTTGCTCTAAGTGCTTTTGAAAGTCACATCCAAGATGTGTCATTAAGAACAAGATATGCTGCTAATGTTGTGTTGTTTCTTTTTCTTAAAGCAGATGTGTGGTATAAATGAACAATAAAATGTAAGGCGCTTTAAAACGTTATTCTTGTGGAAGAATTGTTAAATGCATAATTATTACAAACAGCTGAATTTTGGAGAGCTTTCTTGTCAGGGTTGCAGTTTGATCTGTTGATGTTCATCCAGCTCTAGCGAGAAACCAAGGGGCTGAGATTTCAGGGCAGAGCTCCTTCGCTCCGTTGTTAATCAAGAAGAAATTTCTATATATTCCTACCGAGACAAGAAAATATCCCCAGTTTCCAAGAAATGTTCTAGTACACTGATTGTTAAATGTAAATGAGACCCTGTCATTAAAATCCATAGATTCACAGTGCTAAATGACAAATTGCAGTTGCCACATCGCTTAATGCACCATTCTTTTATTTTAATATCTGGAAGGTTTGTTACTGCTCAGTGGTGTCTGTGGAGTTTTCTGGTGGTTTTGCCTTTCTCACGTCTCCAGTGGAAGTTCCTTTCCCACTGAGCCTTGAATCTCTTGAAGGCAAGAGACAGGTTGTTACTCTGAGCAGATTCCTCCTGCTTTTCATTTCATGGTAGCCAAACTACCTCTTTTTTCTTGATGTGCCACACGTTCTGAAAACACAGTGTTTTACCCTCCACCCTTATTGATGCCCGATGTAATTTGGGTGTTTTATACCTATTGATGAGATTTTCATTCCTGAATCCTCTTTCTGAAGAGGAAGCTATTCCTTTGGGAATCATCTCCAGCGTTTTGCCCGTGCCTGAGCTGCTAGCCCATCGAATCGCTGCGTATTTATGGGGCTGGGTACTCCTGTTAGCAACTGGAGTTACATATTTAAACATACTTTGTGTAAGTAATTATGTTTTATGGCCTGTAGCCAAATCAACTAACTCTGCTGCCTCGAAGCTCCAGAAAAATATACATATTTAGAATTTGGCTAAAACTTCCCTGTAGCTACTCAATGACATTTCCCTAAGGTCAGGCTGTTCTTAGTGGGCAAATAAAGGTGCTTCAAAAGAAGAAAATATCAACCCAGATTTTCCCATCTGTCTCTCTCCTCTTTTTCTTTTTTTTTGAGCCTGTCTTTGGTGGCAGCTGCACCCTGTTCCAGCCCAGGGGGCTTGTTTTGACTGGACATGCTGGTTGGGCTCCTTCACACCCTCAAATGTGAAAGACCTGTCATAAATAAACCCCTCAGGTTTCTGCTTTTCTCAAGAAAATCGTCACACAGAGCAAAAGAAAGGGTTGGCTGCTTGCAGCATCACTGCAGAGAGGGAATACAGACCAGCTCTGGCCTGGAACAGGAGAGTCAAAACAAATTGGCTGGATTTATTTACAGGAGACTTCATTCCTAGTAGCTGGGTTTTAGCTGTAGCAGAGCTGATCACAGGCAGGCAGTTGTCAAAAACAAGGAAAAGCTGGGAAGAAGTTCTGTGATCCCTCCAAAACCTCCACTATTCCCCACTGCAGGGAGGGGAAGGCAAAAAGCCCTCGCCTGCCCTACCCAGCAGGGTTTGGTGGCCATGGGGCTGGCCGTGGCCTGACCTTTCTGCCCAGTGTGGGGAACTGGGGTTCCATCCCTGAGCCCAACATCCCCCCTGCATCTCACAGGTCCTCCTGCTGCCGTGCTCATTGCTGAGTGACCCCTGGGCTTGGCGTGACTCTACGTGCAGAGATCTCCCCTCTTGCAGGTGGGTTTAAGGCATCCTCCGGCTTGGAGGGGGAGGTTTTCACTCTTTGGGTTTTGCTAGCCTAAGTTAGGTTGAACATGTGAAGCCATTAAACGATGAAAGCAAGGCAGATGCCTGTAGAGGTCAATTGAAGTGGTGCAGCAGCACAAAAATACACAAAGGACCCATGTAACAAAACCTAATCGGCTTTAGCTCGAGGGTTACCAGAACCCTCATCCTTCAGACTGCGACTATCAGTTTCCTCAGCTCAGCACTGTTTATTTCTTGTAATTGAAGCACAATATTTGTACCTATTAGCCTGTGAGTTTCCTTTTTAGCTCCCTCCCTATAAAGCAGGATGCAGCATTATTATCAAAGCCTTCTCGGGGCTAAACGCTGTGCCTGTCATTCATGTCTGTGTTTATTAATAAAGAAGGAAGAAGGAGAAGGTTTAGCTCGTCTGGTTTGCCTGGCTCCCATCAAGGATAACTTTGTAAGAGAGAGAGCTTTCAATAACTATTCGAAATTGCATAATGAAAAGGTTCTGGAAATAATTATAAAAATCAGACCGAAATCACTCTGCGAATTGTTGAGGGTTTTGGTGTGTCTCTTATATATTTTTTTTTTTTTTACATTTAAATTGGCAATGAAGTGTAATGAAGACAGTCAGAAATAACCCCTGACGCCCACGCAGGGTATATATAGCGATTGTATTTACTCTGCTGTGCAAGCATCTACTGCAAGATGGCACATTAAAATGTGAACAAAACAGCACATCCACGCTCCTGGATGCCGCAGTGCTGCTACAATCTGATAAACAGTTCGAGTGTGGAGCTCATGCTGTGTGCATCTATTATCTCCAGCACGTCGGGGCCTTTGCCGGCCACTATCTTTGTCTCCACCAAACGCTTTGGCCCCGGGGGGGTTTTCTCAGGCTCTCCCCCTTCCTCTCCCAGAGTGTTTTTTTCCAAGCCTTAACCAAAACCAGCTGGTTTGCCCGGGGATGCTTCAACTTCCCCAGCTCGTGGCACGTGAGCAGCCAAGGAGCTGGTGGGGAAGAGTTGGAGGGACCCTTTTGTCACCTTGATTTGCACCTGGGGAGGAGGAGGAGGATGGCACCTGGGGAGGAGAAGGAGGATGGCACCCAGCTCTTGTGGGGCATTGGTTCACCCTTCAGCAGCAATATTCCGGCAGCACATTTTATTGTCTTTTAGGTTTAAGCTTCCCCCTCCTCACTACAAAATTATTTCCAATCCTTGTAGATATTTATTTGACCTTCAGTGTGTAATCTCTTAATTCATTTCGTACTGAATATGCAGCAGATTGAGACGTGAGCTTTAGAGGTTCATCTCAGAGGATATGTTAACTCTGAAAATCAAACGCATCAAATTTGGGAAGGAAAACCCAATTGGAAGGAACCAACCTCTTCCGATCCCCCTCAGCTCTTTCACCTCCAAAAAATGTCATCCTGCCTATATTTGTATGTGATAATTCAGCATGAAAAGCATTTTGAGTACCCTGGAATGAACGTTTTGACATTCAAGTGGATGTTTGCTTTCACATTTCCATATTTCTGTATACCTCTGTGAGAAATGCATTTCAGAATTTTTTGCGTCTGAACTTATCAAAAAATGTTCTAAATGCTGGTAATTAATTCTCAGCTGATGATTTCAGCCTAGGTAGCTCTGGCTGAGAAGTACAGGTAGAGCTTGAATTGGGACCTGGAGTTTATCACGCTCCTGTCCTCATTACTTTCTGAATGTTGTGGGAGAGCTGGATAAAGGATTTGAGGGTTGTTTTTTTTGGTTGGTTGGTTTTGATTTGATTTGATTTTGGGTGCTACGATGGAGTTGAGTTTTTTTTGGACAATGAAGGAATCTGCTTTTTGGGCAGCAAAAATGCACCATCTACCTACCAAGCACGTGGTTTTTAGGCTGCAATCCTGTGGCCTCCCAGTTCACGTGTGCTCGCTCTAATTAAAAGGAATATTCCTTAAAAATGTAGGTATGGTAAAGAGGAAGAAAAAAAATGTGTGGCTAGTTGTTGGCAGCAGCTACTGTTTGCAAAGGGATGTCATCACCTTCAGGATTTGTTGTTTGTAAGAATGCTTTTTTACCTCCCAGTGTTGCGAGCAGCATTTAAAATAAGCAATACTGAGAAAAGATCATCAGAGTTCTTGTATTTTTCCAGGCTATTTTTGTGAAGATACCAGTGCAAGTACATTCAAAGAGTTTCTCCTCTTTTGTATAGATTTTTCACATAGCTGCAGCAGAGAAGAAAGGTTTCATATTGGAAACTGTATTATTGGTGAATTCTTAGGGAGAGACTGGGATGGGCAAGGTATGTAAATTAACTTGTAAGTCCTGTAAATTGTAATAGACTTTAAAAGGTGATCAGCCTTTTATTTTATAGCCTTGTCCAAATACTGTCCTGTGATATAAACAGTAAAATGAAATTATTATATTCTCTATGTGGTTTTGATCAGTAATGAATTCTTAATGTGGGAACTCTCAAAGACTCTATAACTCTATAAGCTCATGATAGCTCAGGTGTACAGCACGATGCCATGAGGTGTTAGTTACTCATCCCAGGGGGTGCTTTTGTTCTCTTTTTTTCCCTCCAGGATAATTTTGTCTGTATTTATTAGTGCAATAGTGAAATTAGTGCAGTAGTGAGTTTTCCCTTGCAGAAAAATCTGGTGGATAAGAAGCAACGTTCAGCCTACAGCTTTCCTAGCTGTAAAATAAGTGACTTTATGGTGCCAGTTGTGTTCTGCAGAGTGGTGTGAGGACTCTGTCCTGTCTCAGGGCTGCAGTGGTGTCTGGGTTGAGGGATGTGCTCTCCAGGGTCAGCAAGGGTAAGGAAGTCTGTGGGATGGCCTGGTGTTGTATCTGGGACAAGTAGAAGTTGGCAACAACAGAGATTTCTAGATCTGCCTTGACTTAGGAACGTAGTGTAAGCACATCTGCCTTGCCTTTGCTGGCATCTGGGCTGGGGTTGGCTACAACATGCTAGGTACCACTTGGGGAGGGGGAACAAGCCAGAACAAAGAGGGGAGATCTAGGCTAGAGAGAGAAGGAATGTTTGATGCTGATGATGGTGAGCCCCTGGCCCAGGCTGCCCAGAGAGGTGGTCACTGCCCCATCCCTGGAACCATCCCAGGGGAGGTTGGCCGGGGCTCTGAGCACCCTGCTCTAGCTGCAGATGTCCCTGCTCCCTGTAGAGAGTCTGGAGAGGGTGACCTTTAAAAGGTCCCTTCCAACCCAAACCATTCTATGAAACCACCTCCAGGGGTATCTTTGGGTCCAGTCTTGGATCCTCTGAGGGCACCACAATCTTCCACATGGACTGAAGTGTGGTGACTGCCCATTTCCAGTTGTTCCTCAGAAGTTTTACAGCTTTGTTGACTTGCCCTATGGTGAGATGGAGAAACAGAGACCGGTGGAGGTGACGCTGAGGCCGGCGCAGCTCTGGCAGGATTTTGCTGGGTGGCAAAGCCTGGGGAGAGCCCTGGATCCCCCCCCCAGGCCCAGCTCTCCTCCCCACCCCTGCCTTCACTCCCGAGGGGCAGAGCTGGTGCGGGTGCCCCGGGGTGAGGTGTGCTGGATCCACACCAGCTGTGTCCGTTGGGCTCCATGGCTTTGGAGAAGACGGGGAGACTGGGCAGCCAAGGTGGCTTCCCATCCCCAGCTCCCCTCTGTGTTGTTGCAAGCGTTTGCAGAACATATGGTATGTAAGAATCACCCGTTCCTCCCTGAGATCCCAGCAACTTCTCAGCATATCAGGGTGAGATACTTTTAGAGCGTCTCTTAACTCTTTCACCGCCGCGTTTCCATCCTGGAGCATTGGAGGGAAGCATATGGTTCACCCCCCCAGCCCGGGTTGTGGTTGGTTTTTTATGTTGCAGCTTTTTTTTCCTGTTTTGTGTGTCTGGTTGGGGTTTTTTCTTTGCATTTTTTTTGTTGCGTGTTGTTGTTGTGGTTTTTTTTTAGTGTGTTTTTTGTTTTGTTTGTTTTTGGTTTTTTCCAGAGCAAGACAGAGGGGAAAATACTTCCTTCCACTTCTAATTATTAGTCATGTGGCCTTTGGGGAATGATGTTATTTTATCTTTGCTATGCTTTTGCCCACGTTTTGAATGACAAGCCCCTTAAATGATGAATTCAGTGCAGGCCAGTCTCTGACCTCTCTGCGTGCATTGGAGGAGTTCTTCCCCATCACTGGTGCTACCTGTCTGATTTTGGGCAGGATTTCACTCATCTCTTCCTTCCCTGTGCCACTCCAAACAGTTTCTTTTCTGGTTTTGCCTTCTCAGAGATATTGCACCAAGCATAAATATTTCATGTTATGTTTGCATGTCTTCCTTACCACTGGACTGCTATGCTTAATAAGTAAAAAAGCAGAAAAATAGCTGCTGCACTTGCTTGTTACACAGAACTCAAATTTCAATGACTAATGTAAATACAGGTCTTTTCAAGTTTAAATCTGTTAACAAAAAAAAATCCCCAACCAAAAAAAAAATCCCCAAAACAGTGTTGATTACATGAAAATGGTGAAATTAGAGTCTGTTTTAAAGAGCACAAAATACCATATAATCCACATAATAAACAGGGTTTTTTTTAATATTCCTGTACCTTGAAAATAGTCAATTGATATGTTTATGAACACTTGAGGAATTTTTGTGTTGTTTGAAGTCACTCTTAAAGTGTCTCCTACCCTACAAACACATATGGGATGAGTGATCAGCAGCTGCAAGGTGTAATCTCATTTCTGGTTTTACATAAGCCTTAAATCCTGTGTATTAATAACCTTTCTAAAATAACTTTTTCTTAGAAAGTGGTGTAAATTAGATCCCAAAGTAGATCCAGGGCTCTGGCCTTTTTTGGTGCTGTGTTTCAGGTTAGAGCAGAGCTCCAACATAAAACAAGCAAGTTTGCAATCATGTGTAATACAGCAATGAGGATTTTGTCAAGGGTAAAACAATCACAGCAATTAAATGCTATGGATTAACTTTATTTTTTTTGGCCTTCCCATCATGGTCTGACTTTCATATATTCAGTAACTTGTTGTCTCTGTTTTGTTTGATCACAGAACCATAGAACAGTTTGGGTTGGAAAGAACCTTAAAGATGTAGTTTCAGCCCTCACAATACCATTTTCATACTCCAGAGCCATTGGAATCTGTGGGATTTTTCCATTTCTAAACCCATGGCAGGCACATCAAGCTAAACCTGCTGCTGGTACAGGTGGGGCCAGCCCTTTTTGCTGGGAAGGGGATGGTGTTGGCCTTTGCAGGGGTGATTTTTGCCCCTTTCCTGGTGGTTACAGAGCAGGCAGCAGTGCAGCAGCATACTCGGGAGCTCTTCTTTTCCACACTGCTGGCTTGACAAGGCTATTTGAATAAGACTGTGGTGTTTATGTTAATGCAACATATATAAAAATAGTTCTTCTTGCATCCCATTAGTGCTGATGGCTTGGTGGTTGGTTTGTGTTCTTTTTTTTTTCCCTTTGAACTGCTGAAGAAAAAGATAATGCTGCCAACTGTCGTGGAGACGAGCTAGGTAGATAGTATATTTGTAATGTTCTTTTTCCTCCCCCGCCCTTCCTTTCCAAAGAGCTTGAGTGTGGCTGGAGTCTGCGGCTCATTCTTAAGGATAAATTTACCCAGGACTGAAATGTGGCTCCCTTGGAGGGGAGCTGAAGTGGTGGGGCTGGGGGACGGGACGCTGCTCGCGTGGCCAGCTCACGGGAGCGTGGCAGGGTGGGCACGAGGTGTCTGCTCTGCTGTCCTCAGGTGACCCTGCTCCCAAAACCCTGCCCTGGGCACACCCACCTCTGCCAGGCCTGTGGCCCCAGGCACAGCCTTGCCAATGGAACGTTGTCAGGCGTGCGAAACGAAACCTGCCTTCCAGAGAAGGGCAGTGAAGCTGGGGAGGGCTCTGGGGAACATGGCTTGTGAGGAGCAGCTGAGGGACCTGGGGGGGTTCAGTCTTGAGTAGTGGAGGCCGCGGGGAGTACATTTGGC
>NW_008614465.1:0-9558 GCF_000691845.1 Merops nubicus | reverse complement strand
AGGAGGTTGGAGCCAGGTGGGGTTGGTCTCTTCCCAAGGAACAAGCAATAGGATGAGAGGCAATCCTAAAATGGGGCTGAAGTTGCCCCAGGGGAGGTTTTGGTTGGGTACTCAGAAGAATTTCTTTCCTGGCAGATTGGTGAGGGATTGGCCCAGGCTGCCCAGGGAGGTGCTGGAGTCCCCAGCCCTGGAGGGGTTCAAAAACCATGTAGATGTGGCACATGGGGACATAGTTTAGTGGTCATGGTAGTGTTGAGTTGACAGTTGGACTTGATGATCTGAGATGTATTTTCCAACCTTAGTGATTCCATGAGTCTAAATAACTAGAAACTGCTGCAGCAGATGACTCCAGAGCACCATGCTAATGCTTCTGAGGCTGCATGAAGCACTGCTTTTTTAAAAGCTTGATTTGTGATTTTTGGTAGAATCTTTGTTGGATGGAGGCACTTTATGGTCTGTAACCTCTCCGTGCTGCAGCCTGCGGCCGTGGCTGGAGGGCCCAGAGTTGGGGCAGGTCAAAGGGTGATGGTGCCCACACGTGTTCACCCTTCCTTGCACTGCTCCCCGTTCCAGCATTCAAGAGATAATCCTGCCTCATTTCCACTGACTAATAATGGTGATTAACCTTTTCAATTCTGACATTACAGATAATAAATCAAGCGTGTTGGTATGGTGTCTGCAACGGGTAGAAGTTTTTAAAGGATGACAAAATGGGCTAAAAATACAGCACGGGCAGTATGTGCTGCCCATCTTGTAAATCAGAGCTAATTACTCTGCAGTTGGGAAAATTTTAGAACATGCACTTCCTTGCAGCGTGTGCGAGCCCAGAGTCCATCTGCAGCAAGGAGAAATGGGTTTGGTGAAGCTGTCGGTGGTGTCGGGCCTCTTGCTGCTTCCAGCTCTCCTCCTCCCTGCCTTCAGTCTGGGGAAGGAACGGATCCTCCGAGGATGAGAGCTCCTGTGGGGTGAGGGGAAGAAGAGGAATCCACTCTTGTCTCCTCTTCTCCAGGGCCGTGGCAGATGGGGCTTCCAGAGCAGCCCGTGGTGGCTCTCTGTTCCTGGGGCCGCTGGGGGGTGACGGCACATCGCTTCTCCCTCGGGGCACGCCAGGCTCCTTTTACACAGCCATCCCTCTGCATCCAAGGGCTAAGGGCTGACCTGAGCCATTCCTCCTCTTCCTGAAGTGTAGATGGGTGCAGATCCTCAGCTGGAATCATGGTTTACTGAAGCATTTTGCTTTCTGGCACCGCTGCCGCGTCAGGGATAGGAACGCGGAGCCGTCAGAAGCGGCAGCTGGGAGAAGAAGTTGTCAGTGCCAGGCTGGCTGCGGGCATCTGGTGGTCCCTCGTGTGCCCTCCTGCTTCCCACCACGTCCCTGCTCCTCCCCGAGACCCTGCCCAGGCGCCGGCGTGCAGCAGGTATCATCTGCTTGGGTTTAATTTGCCATGGTGCATCAGAGCGCTGGTAGTCACATGATAGCTGGAGACCTAACTGTGGGTTCGTTCTTGGAGATATTGTTAATTAAATTTTTTATGAAGGAGCTGAGGCACACCAGCAGTGATCTCCTTTCAAGCAGAAATGTAGCAGGCAGTTCCCAAAGAGACCTCATCTGCTCTCTTCTCTATGAAAATCAATTAGTGTTATGAATGTGTGATAGCTTCTTAAAAAAAAATCTGTCATGATGGAGAAGTCTTTACACCTTGGAACAGTGAAGTGAAGGGTGTCTCTCTTGCTCCTCCTCCCTTCCCTTCTCCTGCTCTGGCTGCTGAGCACGGCTGCGGGTGTCCACTCCAACTTGCTCTTTGTTGACAGTCTTCAAGGCTTTTTAAAACATGATTTTCTAAAGAAAAAAAACAAGCACGGAGTTGTTCTGCTTGAGGAGGACAATTTGCAAATTAAGAAGCCCGTGCTCTGATACCTGTTACTTCAACAGCACCCCCAGGTATGGGATTGCTGGGACAAAGTCTTGTTTCATCTTTACTAAGTAGCACTTTTTATTTGGTGAGCGAGCCAAGGGCCGTGCCGTAGGTGTGACATTCTAATTGGTTCTCTAATGGGGCAGCCATTGGTGTTTCTGCTAAATGCTTTTTTAATTCTCCCTCTCCTCTCCCTGCAGTGTAAACACCGTCTCTTTGTTGACTGTGTGGTTGGTTTCTGAACTTCTTATTCAAGCTTCAATGCAGATTTTATTTTTTTTTCCCCCCCACGCCTTATTTCTGCCTAAGCAAAGCTACACACTGAAGGAAAATAATCATACTTCTATGCTAAAATGCTTAATAGCTGTGGAGCAGTTATAGACAAAAGATCATTTTCTCAGCACGACAGTGTTACTGGAGTAAATGGCTTTGACCAGTCAAAAAAGGTGATGCTTGCAGTGTGTTTTTTTGCCTAAGCCTTTATTTTTCAGTGTTGCTGATAAATATTTGACATCTAGAATATGCTTTCAGGAGGTTTTTCTAAACAAAGTGTATTTAAAAAGGAAACGAGGCATTGGTCTGTGAAAATATAAAAGTTGGTTTTGAAACCACCTTCCCAAAAACATGCAAATCAGCAGCAATTTTCCTTTTGACCCAGGATACTGAAATTTTGCCATCGCTGCTCTCCCTTCTCCTCACTCTTGTTCACTGTCACAGAAGTGACTTTCACCCATGCAAAATGTATGATTGCACAGGCTTTGACCTTTAAAACAGGCACTGTTGTTTCCTTCCAATCAGCCCTTACAGAATTAGCACAGATATTAGCTCTCCTAGTTCAGACCTTAAAAAAGAAGGCCTTAGTTGCTGAAGCAGGAGGGCAAACCACCTCCAAAAATAAATAGAGGTGTCCCAAATAAACCCCCAATACTCTTAGGCTTGCAGTTACATCTCAGAGACCTCTTGTAGGGAGAGGGGAAGAAGGGAATGAGTTTTGAATTCATCCTGGGCACAGTTAACCCCCACAAGCAGCCAGCCCACAGCTCCCTGGAGGGCTTGCTCTGGGGGAGACCATGAGCCACAGGCAACGTCCTCGTCTCTCCCAATGGCTAGTTAGACTCCAAGCTCTTTTGACAAGAACTGCAAACTACTTTTCTCATATCATTGTCATTGTGGGGCCCTGCTACTCTTTGATTCCTGATACTCTTTGGTCTTTAGTCCTCCTTTAGTATTTTCAGGTACTCCTGAAAGTTAAGCCAGCTCAGATTCTGGTTTTGGGTTTTTTCTCCCCCTTAGAGTTTTGGAGATTGAACAGTCTCAGCACCTTGCTGCTGGTGGGTGGGGGCCCAGAAATCATCCCTGAGCCTTTCCTTGTAGCTCCTCATCTGCAAAACAGAGGTAAATAATTTGGGCATAAGTTAAAGGCAAATAATGAGGATCAACTGTGATTTGAAATGTGTTTTTTGAAGTGCTTTAGCTGTATGGAGTCTTCCTGTTCCCAGAACTTTGAAGTCAGGAAAATCATTCTGGGTGTATGTATTGGGTGGTTTATTTATGTAGCAAGCACTTTTAGGTGTGTGCTGACATGCTGCAGTGAGCCAGAGTCTGAGGCAGGGAGCTTGGGATGAGTGTTTTATCTCCAGGTGATGGACAAGGGGTCTCTGCCTCTGTTGTGCCTTCTGCAGTGGAGCACCAGCTCCTGGTGTCACCAAGAGGTGCCATCAGCGTTGCACCAGGCACAAAAAAAGCAAGAATAAGCAGCTGAATTTAAGGGCTGGGAGCTAGTTTCCAAGGGAGGCTTTTGTGGGAAGTAATTTTCTGTTCTTACAAAGCCCCTTCCCCTCTGAATTTCATTCTGCAGCCCGTCCTGGGGCTGGGAGGCTGCTGGGTCCAGCAGAGGCTTTCTGTTGTTCCATCACTGGTGCATCAACCTCCCCAGTGCTGTTAGCATGGTGACACTGCCCTGTGCTCTGTGGAGTTCCCAGTGGCAGTTTGAAGCATTTAAGATGTGATTTTGTACAGTGTACAAACCAAACTGGGGAAGGCAGCTCTAATTCTTGCATAGTTTTTAAACATTTACATGGAAGTAGAGTATTAATGATCTAGTGTCTGTTCCACACCAGGTTAGGATGCATTTCAAAGTCCTACAGGCTACTGAATTTTGTATGTGGGCAGGTTGAGCAGATCTTTAATTGAGCTCCCAGGAAAAAAAAAAGAGAGGAGAGCATGTGCAGATTTCAGAGGGTAACTTTGTTCTGAGACCTGTGTCTGTGGAAAATAGAAACACAATTAGCACCCTCCTCTTTCTGGCAGTGTAGTAACTACAGGATACGACTTATACCAAGCAGTAGGCAAAGAAAGGTGTTTGCAAAGCCTGGTGTGATACTTAGTTTTACCTCTTCCTGTGGTTTATCTTTAGTTTTATTTATTTTTCATGTGTGAGGGGAATAGCCAAGTCAAAATATGCAAGTCTGTGCTCTGCAGCAGGAGCATGTCTGTGGATCTGAGTTCCTCTGGTTAGCTGTTGGGTGATGATAAAACAGATCCTTTCCCTTATGCACAGTGGCATCATTTCACATTGCAGGAGTTACTCCCTGCCTCAGTAGGCTTTGAAATGATCCCAGGGGCAGAGGGCAACGGGGTCTTTCCATGGGCTGTCAACAGCCCTGGCCCTGGAATTCGTTTGTCGGTGGCTTGGACCTGTTGCATTTGACTTGCCCAGGAGTTGTTGACATGAGGCCTCTGTTCAGCTTGTGATACATTTTAGCTATGCCACACACGTTTCAGTAATTTAGTAATCTAATGTTATCTGGACTTCTTTCCCCTTAAAAACAAAAGCCTCCTTACTCAAAAAGTCCTTCCACACCTACATTAAAAGTATCCTAGAATCATTGAGGCTGGAAAAGACCTCTAAGAGCATCCAGTCCAACCATCAACCCAACACTACCCTGACCATTAAACCATGTCCCCAAATGCCACATCTGCACGTGTTTAGAACCCCTCCAGGGATGGGGACTCTATTCCCTCCCTGGGCAGCCTGGGCCAGTGCATCACAACTCTTTACATAAAGAAATTCTTCCTAATATCCAATCAAAACCTTCCCTGGCACAACTTGAGCCCATCTCCTCTCCTCCTAATTGTGTTTCTGTTTTCCACCAGCCATCTTGTTGAGAAGACTCAGGTATTTCAGCTACATGGGTGTAAATCCAATCCAACCCCACCAGTGCCATCGCCAGAACTCGCTATGAGTTGGGCAGAGATTGACCAGACTTCCCCCATTTGTTTTGCATCCCTTGCTGCTTCCCATCCAAGCAATGAGCTGGAGGAGGCAGCGGTCCTGCAGGAACAGAACTATGTGATCTCTTAAAGACTGAAGAGCAGGACGTGTACACAGGGGACAGAACTGCCGTGCACAAGTGGTCTCTGCTTAGATGCCGTCAGATGTGGAGTCTTTAAACTTGGACTTTTTTTAATGGAATTCTTCAGGGTTTTAGAAAAGGGGGAAAAAAAACCCACCCGCTACCTTGTGGAGCTCTGTGCTAGACAGCAGAAAGGATGCTGTGTTTTAATAAGGAGCTTCTCCCTTTCTTCTTTGCCTCATAGAGTATGCTCATCTCGTGTTGGTTGAGCCGTAACTCTCTTGGGCACCTTTGCAAACACCGTCGTGTTCCACGGGAATTCTTCTCTGCTCCCTCCCTTCCCCATCCACTCAGCACCTTCTGCTTGATGTAGGCACAGGAAGCTGTGCCTGCCCCTGGGGCCGATCCACCCGGGCCACAAACTCCCTCCTGAGTGCAAGGCACAACGTGTCTTCAGAGGCACCATCCACAGAGCGAGACACTCCTCTTCTGTTCTTCTGCAAAATCTTAAAGCAGGATGTGCTGGTTTGTGGTTTGGAAAACTGAAGGTTCCTGGTGCTAATGATGTTTACTGAGCTCTCCAAGGTGTGAATGTTCAGGAGATAGCTGGCTTTCAAAATGAGCCTGGGTCAAAATTTTAGGCTGACTTTCCATCCCTCTCCACCCCAGGCATCGGGCTCCTTCCAGCCTCTGCAGGAGCTTGGCTGCTCTGCTCTGAGCCCATCCTCCATTCCAGGCATCTTAGGTGATGGGGGAGGAGATTGGGTGAATACCCCACAGGCAGATCCCATCCCTGCTCCCCTCGGGATCTTTGTGGATCCACAGGAGAACAGATTAGGAAAGAAAAGAGCACTGGTGAAAATGGCTGTGGCAGGATGGAAGCTGCTCATTTTACTGACACGCAGGATGCTTAAAAACAAAGGTTAGTCCCCCCAAGCTTCAAGCATCACCATGTAATCTTCTCAGTGCTGAGCTGAATTGCTCCTGTGGTCTCTAATGGGGGTTGTGTGGCTCACGCCCCTGCTCTGGGCTTTGGGGAGCAAGCAGGGGTTAATATTAAAGCAAAGTGTGCTGCTTTAGAAAAGGGGGAAAGCAGATGCAAATTACTGTGAATGCTAATTGCTTCTATTGGAAAACTCTTGTAGTCTTTCTTAAAGCACTTCCATGAGGTAAGAATGAGGTGGATGGCTGAACTGTTTGCAGGAAACCTCCCCGTATGTGCGGAGGGGCACGGTTGTGTAAGAGGATGAAAAATGCATATGGAGCCTTCTGGTCGATGATAGACTCCTGTACAGGAGCTTGTGTGTCACACAGGGAGAGGCTGGAGTGGGCTGCAGGCATCTGTGTAGAAAGAGGAAAGGGAACAGTTTCCTAAAAAGATGAGGAGGATCCAAAATCGTGGTGTGGGGAGGTAGCGTCGTGGTGTCTGTTACTCTGGGGAGGAGCAGGGTAGGGAAATAGGCTCCTGTTCATGAGGCACAGGCGAGTATCCCTGTCCAGAGCAGCCTCTGCAGTGGCTGTGCTGCTGGTGTTGTAGGCATCACTGAGGCTTCTTGTGCTATGAGGTCCTGATCTCACCCTGTTCAGTGAATGAGGATCTCTTCATTGATCCCAGCGTATGAGGGCGCTGGCCCTAAGAAACGGTGCTCTCAGGATCAGGCATAGAATTTTTTAGGCTGGAAAAGACTAACCCAGGCCCCTCAGCACCCCATCTCCACAGCTTTGAAACCCCTCCAGGGATGGGAACTTCACCACTGCCCTGGGCAGCCTGGCACAGCCCTGGACAATTCTTGTGGGGAAGAAATTGATCCTCAGGTCCAACCTAAACCTTTCCTGGTACAACTCAAAGCAGTTTTCTCTTGTCCTATCACTTGTTCCTTGGGAGAAGAGAGTGACCCCTACCTCACCTCGCTCCAACCTCCTTTCTGGGAGTTGTTGAGAACAAGGAGGTTTCACCTGAACCTTCTTTTCTCCAAGCTTGACAACCCCAGGTCCTTCAGCTGCTCCTCACAAGGCTTGTGCTCTAGACCCTTCCCCAGCTTCAATGCCCGTCTTTGGACATGCTCCAGCTCTTCAATTTCCTTCTCCTTCAGTGAGGAGCCCAAAACTGAACCCAGGATTTGATCCAGATAGGCAGAGTCAGCAGCAGTGACAATGGCTCCTCCAGTCCCCAAATGCTGGAGTCTAATTGGATCAGAAGTTGGGCTCCATCAAATCAACTGGGAGCTCTTCACACTCCCGGGTGCCCTCTCTTCCCTCCTCCCTGTGCTCGGGTGGGTCTAGTGGTTGGACTGGGAGGACACAGGGTGGATGCTGCTGTCAGGCAGAACCTTTTGGCTGGACTGAGCCGTGGTGGCTGTGCTGGGCGTGGGGAGGTTGGCTGTGGATGGGGGCAATAAACCCCTGCCTGCCTCCTTCCCTCCCAGAGCATGAGGGCAATCAGGAGCTGCAGCACTGGCCCCTGGCTTGCACCCACCCCTGTGGTTGGTGGCTCCAGGGGGACTCTGCAGTTTCTTTGACTGCTCTGGTTCATTTAGCTGCCGCCATACATGTCGTACCCTGGTAAGCTTAAACCATAAACAAATACTTCCTTTAAAGCAAGAATTTTGCAATCAATAACTTTTTATTTGATCCTCAGGTTCTTTAATCTCCCTGCCATAGTCTTGGATTAAATACATGAGAATTAGGTTTCAGGGACTGGTGGTTTTGCTTGTATTTATCCTTTTGTTTGTGTTGACAGATAATCCCATTACTGCTCTTCCTAGTGGTTTGTTGACTGTGATTGCTTTTATTGCAGATGTCTTTAAAACTCCTAAGCCTATCTGAGTGCTTGATGACACCTTTGGTGCTGAACCCACCCTCCCAAGGAGTGGGCAGAATGATGATGAGTGAGTGGGGAAGGGATGGTGCCCCTGGTCTCAGCACTGGGGAGGCCACAGCTGGAGCACTGGGGTCAGTTTGGGGCACCACAGGGTAAGGAGGACATTGAGGGGCTGGAGCAGGTCCAGAGAAGGGCAGTGAAGCTGGTGAGGGCTCTGGGGAACATGGCTGGTGAGGAGTGGCTGAGGGACACAGTTCTGGTCCTTTCTCACCCTCTTCCTCCCTGCCTGATGTTATGAATCGCGTGTCAATTTTCAAATGAAAAACAAATCCAAGATGCTGCCTTTAAATGAATTGTAAAGCTGCTTGAGGTGTAAAAGCCCAAAAAGTGGTTTGTCTGCAGGTGGGTCCATCGAGCCTGTGTTGTCCCAGCTTAACTGCACCTCCTGTGAGAGGGGAATGGCTCCTGGACAGGCTGTTGGGGCTGTCCTGGAGCAAGGGCAGGCTGACCTCAGCAGGGGCATGTATTTGTGTGGATCTTTGTACTTCCCTGGGGGGTTTTGCTGTTTGAAACTATAGAGATGCTTGGAAGGATGGACTAGCCTTGTGTGAAGTGTTCAGGAGATGGAACAATGCAGAAGCTTCATTGCATCTTCTATCAGGTTTTTGCTCAGGATGAAGGGGCTGTCCTGGAGCAAGGGCAGGCTGACCTCAGCAGGGGCATGTATTTGTGTGGATCTTTGTACTTCCCTGGGGGGTTTTGCTGTTTGAAACTATAGAGATGCTTGGAAGGATGGACTAGCCTTGTGTGAAGTGTTCAGGAGATGGAACAATGCAGAAGCTTCATTGCATCTTCTATCAGGTTTTTGCTCAGGATGAAACTTTATGATGAAGCATTTGGAGGTGCCTTCACACACAAAATGGTGCAAAACGATCTTCCCCCTTCCAGCCTTACAGAAGGTTGGAATCAAGCAGCTTACTTTGCTTGTGACCCGTGGTGCCCTGGAGTGCTGCAAATGGATAGTCACACGGCTGTCCTCCGTCAGCCCTTTTTCCTTCAAATTCCATCTTTAAATACTGAGTTTATATTAATTTATAGCTGTTCAGAAATGTACTCCAAAGGTATAAACCAGTGAATTTTCTTTCTTCTTCCATCTCCTTTATCTGATCGTTTCAAAGGCAGCAAGAGGAGAATGACATTTTTACCTTAATTATGTACCCGCTGAGGCTTCACCCAAAATTTAAGCCTACTGTGACTTAAAAAAATTAGGAAATTTTTTAGCTAGCCAATGCTTTGGACAGCTCATTTTTGTATAAAATTTTTATTTTCCTGTATAGTCAGTAGTTGTTTTTTCCTTTTAAAGGACCCTTATAAAAATCAAAAGAGTCATAAACCCCCTTTTTGATATATACCTATATCTCTCAATATATTAAAACCCCTTTTTGAGATACATATATATATATAT
>NW_008614464.1:0-2914 GCF_000691845.1 Merops nubicus | reverse complement strand
AACTAGGTTTCTTCCTTTTATATGCCATATATATGCTTGATAAAAAGACCCCTTTAAAGAGGATAAAATAGAATGGTGCAAGAAACTAGGTTTCTTCCTTTTATATGCCATATATATGCTTGATAAAAAAACCCCTTTAAAGAGTCAAGATTAATTTGTGAAAGAAAAATAAATGAGCGAATAATGAAGACTAGAAAACAAGAAATATTAATTCAAACCCAATGAAATAAAGCATAATGTTATAGCTATGAATCTAATGAATATTTAAAAAAAACTAAGTATCATGTAGAGTGCTTTATATCACTCAGGAAATTTACTTAAGTAAAAGAATTTACTTCACTTAATACAAAAGGGGGGAATTAATTTGGAGTAAGAATAGTAATAGATAGAAAATAATGGATAATTATACATATTAAGAATTTTAGAAAGTAGAATATAGTATTATATAGCTTAAGAGGAAAAGAAACAGCTAACAGATGGAAAAGTTTGCTTTTTTTCCTAGCAAGGACTTATTTACAGACAGAAGGGACATTCTAACCTTATCTAAATAAAAGCAACCTTGAGAAGAACACTCAGCCATGAAAAGGGCACTCCGACCTCATCTAGAAGGCAACCATAAGGAACAAGAATTAGAAAACAGGATGGCACCCGACACAAAAACATCGATAAATCCTCTTGCTGAAGAGAAATAGATGGTAAACAAGGACACAAATTAGCTTAAACTGATAAAGACATTACAAGCTTGCAAAATCGTCGCATTCCAGGGAAAGGGTGAAGAGTACACTGTGAGGAAGACATACGGCCTTCCTCTCAAAGACCACCAAAGACCCCTGCCCATAATTTCTGGGAAGATCTGCGCAAGCGCAAAGGACTGATAAGCTAATTAACATATGAAGCGGGAGTAGGCAGGGGTAGGTAATGAATATGTATAGGCATCACACTAATATATATTGTTTCACTGTATAAATGTGGGATAGCTTGCCTCCTTGGGCACGCACATTTATGGTGGAGCGATCCCCTGTGCATCTGTGCACAATAAACATACCTACTTTATAATTTTCAAGTTATAGAGTCTATTTCCGTACGTCAAAACAAAACAAAACACCTTGTAACATAGTGGGCTTTTTTTGTTTGTTTGTTTTTTTCTGGAGTGGAATTCTGCCGTTTGTCTAGAGGTGTTTACAAAGGGATGCTGGAGAGATGTGTTTGCATATCACAGCCAGCACAGCCATTGTGTTGGTGAATCTACCTCATCTGAAGAGCAGTTAGGTCCTTCCTCTGTTTTTGGTGAAGATCAGTAGCTCCTGCAAGAACATGGCTGAAAATGCAATCAACAGTGATTAAGCCTCCTGTCTCTGGGAGACAGGATTATACCTGAGACAATGACACTGATACCTCACCCACCAGACACTGCACCCACCAGTGTTTTCTGTGAATTGTGTTGTTTTGGTTTTTTTTTTTTTTATCTCTTTTTATATAACCTTTTAAAGCAGATTTGGTTGTATATCTCTTTATAAGTTTGGAACGTGTATATTCACAAGTCTCTTTTTATAGGTTTTGGGTTGTACCTTTAAAATATGACTTGTAAAACTGATTGTTTATTTTGGGTTTTTTCTTTATAAGTTTTGCATGCATATATTCACAAGTCTCTTTATTTTATAGGTTTTGGGTTGCACCTTTGTAATATGACTTTTAAAACCGATTGTTTATTTTGGGTTTTTCTTTGTAAGTTTTACACATGGATATCCATTTAGGTATTGCGTTGTGTATTTTTTTTTTTTTTCAATGCAATATATCCCCTTGTCCCTTGTGTAGAAAAGAGAAGAAGAAGTTACTTGAAAGAAGAACACCTACAGAATTATGTGAGCGTGTGTGGACTCTAACCACTCCGGAGTAACAAAAGATCAACTCCATCTCCTGAGGATGAATCCAACCAATCGAACTCTGCTTCATCCTCCTAGGAGATGACTCTTAACAAACACGATGGATTCCTTCTAGATACTAGAGAATAAAAAGACAGTCAACCATAACCAAAGGGAGCCTCTGGTGTTTTAACGCTAAGCTCCCAGCGCTGCGACCTTGCCCTGCTACCTCACTTAATTTTGTTAAATAAAGTGATATAATAAAGCAGGGAATGTGTCTTCACAGAAGGGAGTGGGGGAAAACGCTTTGTGGAGAGACACAATCACCAGTGCTCCAAGGTTATAGTCTGGCCACTTTACATACAAAAAGAACCAAATAAGAACCACCTAAGGACTTGAATGAATTTAAACAAACCTAGATAACTACCTCAAGAAATTTACATAGCCTAAACCTCTGAACTGTAGGAACTAGTAGGTATGCTTTATGAACTTATACATAGTTACTGCTCCTCCCAGGGGAGGCATAAAATGAAGTTAATGAGACATATGATGTATGATGAGAAGAGGGGTACATGTTGAGGGGGATATGTAGTAGGTGTATCGGGCAGTCTGTACGCTCCGAGTACCTCAGTCAGTGGGGAAAGAAGGAGGGAAATTTGTGGCCAGGAAATTAGGATAAGAAGAGGGCTGTGTCCTCCAGCCAAACTGAGTGACCCCACTGGGATATGCCCATGGACTCTCCTTTTATTCGAATAAAGTATATTTTACAGGACTCCTCTGTCTCCTATTGGAACATCGACCTCTGGCAACAGCATTTTCCGCACAAAAGTAATTATTTACTTATGCTTCACAATAGCTGGAGCAAGAATCTTGGGAAAAACAGTCATTATATTCAAAGGTGTCCTGCAGGAACTTTGTAGCTACAAAAGAGCAAGAGCCCTCTTTTAATTCCCCTCCCATGGTCTATGACAAATCTCAAGGTTTCTTTGCAAGGTATCTGTCCACCTGTTGGGGTTTTGGGAGTTCTTTTGTTTTTCTTTTTCTCTTAAAGA
>NW_008614463.1:6481-10344 GCF_000691845.1 Merops nubicus | reverse complement strand
GAGGCTGCGGCGAGCAGGGCCGGGCCCGCGGCGCCACCTCTTGGCAGAACCGCTCCGGTAGCAATTAACACCTTAAATTACAGTAATGGCGAGGCACTTATGTCTAATTCATTATATTTTAAATAATTAAGAGGGGAAATCGCTGCAAATAAATATTTGCGAAGAGAATGTTTGCGCCGTAGCACTTCAAGAGTAACAATCTCCGCAGACCGCCGGGCTGCTGGAAGGCAGGTGAGCAGGGAAGTGCTTCTGCAACCCCATCTTCCCAGCCCAGGGTCTCAGGAAAAAAACAGGATCTGCGGGATTGAGAGGAACCAGCGCCTTTAAAAACCATTTACCATCATCTTAAGCTCCTATTGTTTAGATTGGTTCAGTAAGAAGAAGAAAGAGATGAACCTATTAAAAGAGCATCTTTTAAACTCTCACATCCCTTACTATCCCAAGAAATATCTGCTTTATATTTCATCCTGGAATAAATGTTTATTTTTTGGTTATATTTAATTATAAACTTTCATTCTTTGTCACCTGTTTTTAACTTCCTGAATCTAAACCAGTACATCAGCTCTGTCGAACCCGATCAATTCCACAGACAATACCAGCAGTGGGACTTCTCCCTCCCCCTCTGCCAATGTAGCTGCTAATTGTACTCAGATTGTTTACTTGTATTGTTTTACAAGTGCCTGGAGAAAGATGCTCAATATTCCCACCAGCAGCAGAACCATCCCCGGAGCAAATGCTTGGCAGATTTTGGCAAGAGTGTACATGGGATACAACTATAGCTTGTTAGATTAAAAAAAAAAAAAATTATGAAGGTGATGACGCCTCCATAATTATAGGTGTTCCTTGTTTTAAAGTCAGAATGTTTTCCAAGCTACTGTAATGCCACACCTCCACTGTCCCAGGAGCCAGGCCTTGGAGTCCTTTCCGATTTAGTCACTGGTTTATGAGGCTTTGCAGAACACATCACCAGGCTGCACGGCGGGTTCTGGGGCTGCTTCACACTCCTGCGTAGGTGCAAAGCCCATGCAGGTACTTGGTTATTATTCTACCTTTTACATCAGGCATGAAAAGTTGAGGTGTATTCCTCGCAGCACAAGACAGACAATGAACCCATTGGAGCGAGTCCAGAGGAGGCCACAAAAATGGTCAGAGGGCTGGAAAACCTCTGCTGTGAGGACAGGCTGAGAGAGTTGGGGTTGTTCAACCTAGAGAATAAAAGGCTCCAGGGAAACCACCTTGCAGCCTTTGAGTAAAGGGGGCCTAAAGGAAAGGTGGGGACAGACTTTTCAGTGGGGCCTGTTGCAACAGGACAAGCAGTGATGGCTTTAAACTAAAAGAAGGGAGATTCAGACTAGATCTAAGGAAGAAATTTTTTAACCCAAGAGTGATGAAACAGTGGCCCAGGTTGCCCAGAGAGGTGGTTGATGCCCCATCCCTGGAACCATTCCAGGTGAGGTTGGCCAGGGCTCTGAGCAACCTGCTCTAGTTGTAAATGTCCCTGCTCAGTGCAGACTAGATGAACTTTAAAAGGTCCCTTCCAACCCAAACCGTTCTAGGATTCTCTGTCCCACTAAAAAAGCTGGTGGACATACTAAAGAGAAATGTACATTGGTTCCACAGCCTGGCTTTGTGGTTTTCTGGCTTGGGGCATATTTGAAACAATATTCTCAGAGTGCTCAGTAGACGAGAGCCTGTGAGCACACTTCTACTGCAGCTCATGGCAAAACCCACCCTGGGCAATGGGGGGGAGTAAGGGGGGGAGCCAGGGCAAGTCAGATCAGTCTGGCAATAGATGCCCTTCAGAAAGGCAGGAGATGCAGCTCTGCCCACCACATGGTGCATGTGCAAGGTGAGTAACACCAGACATCTCTTCTGTCCAGGTAAATTGAAGGATGGGAAGGTTTGACTTGACGAGGGGTAAATTTAAAACACCCAGCACAGAGGCTGAGCCCAATGCTATTGGCAACACTTGCACCAGCTTTAGTGGAAGCAGGATCCATTCTCCAACTGGGAAGATCCCATAAAAAGAACTAATGGAACAGAACTAAAGCAACACAGCTAAGGTGTCAGGTTGTCTTGTCTGATAAAAGGAAATGTATAAATAAGTCCTCCCGAAGTAGGACAGTAACCAGACCTAGATAATTTTTTTTTTCATTAAATAAAGATTTATATCATCTCTATGGGAAAAAAAGAAGTTGTAGGGTGATTTATTTTCCAGCATCCCAAACTCTGCTGCCTGCTTTGCAAACACATTCATACCCCTTGTCTGCTTTTGTTATTAGACTTTCTTGATTTCCCTGGTCCCAGTGGAAGCTGTGTCCTGGCCTGCACTGAGAGGACAAGCTGGAACAGAACCAAGTCTCTGTGTGCCAGGAGACGCATGGTACCTGGCAGGACAGGCTGCCCTGTAGCCACCCCGAGGGCCAGAGCTGGGCTGGCTGCAGCCAGGGAGGCAGAGAGCAGCACAACCTGCTCATTGCTGCTCCGAGGAAGACAAATTGCTGTTCTGCCCTGCAGCAGCGTGATCCAGGGAGAGCAGGCTGGAGGCTGGCTTCGTGCACAGGGCAGTGGGAGTCAGGCACCAAACCCCTGCATCTGACTCTGTTGTGAGCCCAGGGGAGCTCTGCTGCAGAGCTGCTTTGGAATTGCATTGGTAGTACAGAGACACAAGTTTTGGATTCACCCCAGAGTCCCCCAGGTTCCTCAGCAGATGGGAAGGGCTCCCCACATCCATACCCACACTAATGCTCTTTGCTCAAGGTGTTCCTCCAACCACCACTGCATCAGAAGCCACCCAGAGGTAAACTTTCCTGTAGCACATTTCCACTTGCCCTGAGCTGCCAGCCAACACACATTTCCTTTTCCTGTGGGGGCAATGAATAGCCATTGTATTTGCACTGGACTATTAATCTGCCTGAATTTGGTAGAGATTCTTAAATGAATATTCATGGGAATTAATGTCATTTAATTCCTATTGCTTCCTGAATCTAATTACATGCTGTACGTGAATTGGCAAACACCACAAGACATCCAATCTTGCTGAAAGTCTGTGACCAATTAAACACCACAAGCTGGACGCCCGTGCAGGAGTGAAGATGCACAAAGCATTACCAAGACAGCCTGACTTTGGGAGAGGAGCTGGGCTGCAGAGGGAGCCAATATAAAAGAGAGAAGGTAACACTGCAGGAAACAAACAATGCCTTCAGGGGTGGAAAATATGATTTGAAAGGTATTTTAATACAAGCTCTTCCCCAGGTATTTGTCTACAGATAGGGACTACACTAAACATTTGTATTCTCTTGCAAAGGAGCTTTATTTTTTCACTTTCTCACCCAGAGAAAAAAACAGGCCAGGAAAGAGAGGCCCTGTTTTTGAGACCCAGCATCTTTTGGAAAGCCTTCAGCAGCTTATCCTACAAATAAATGCCCAAGTCCAGTCCTCCTTCCCCACAGCAGCCAGCCTGCCAAAGTTCACGCTGTTCCTCCAATAATACAGCAGTAATCAGCTCAGTACTGAAGCAAAACCTGTCCCCGGCATCAGTGCTACCAACCCCTGTCGTAACATAACAAGGACTCTTCCCAAAATATTTGGGCTTGCCCTGTCACAGTGAGAGGCGTTCAAGTTCAGCGCTCTGTCAACAATGCCAGGTGTCTCTGAACCCCTGGCGCCCGAGCCAAGAGGGAGAGCTCAGAAGCACAGGAATAATCATTATTCACATTACTAAAACCTAACGGAATGTCTAAACAGATAACGTAACAAAATCCTTCACAGAAAAAAAAAAATATACTGTTTATTATTTATCCCCATCAGAAAATGAACTCCATCTCCTGGAAAGCAAAAGCAAGGCTCCTTTTTTTTTTTTT
>NW_008614463.1:0-6450 GCF_000691845.1 Merops nubicus | reverse complement strand
TTCCCCCCCCCGGCACCTGCCAGCCACTAAAAAAAAATATTCACTTGTGCCAGCTGTGCCCCTTTGAAGGGGCTGATGTTCCCTGCTGCTCTTGATAAACCAACTGGCAAATCTGGGGGAACAAAAAGCGACTCAAATTCATACACAAAAAATGGTGCAACCAAAAATCCAAGAACAATTTCTTTTTGAGTGAAGCCAAAGCTTTCCTTTCAATTTTGATTTTTTGGGAGAATAAAAAGACACAGCACCCCCCCCCCCCACCCCCCGCCTTGCTTGAAAATAAAATTAATTTGAACACAAAGTAGTTTCAAACCGAAAAAATCCAAGTGTTTCATGTCAGAAGTGTCAAAACTAACAGCTTCAGCATTTGTCAGAGCTTTTTTTGATTTTTTTTTTTTTTTTTTTATAAATGACAAGTTTGGCATGTGTGCACAAACCCTTTTGGTGCTGCTGAATCTGCATTTTTGCATGCAAAAAAAAAATATAGATGGTTGGGCAAAACTTTTGCCTGCAGAAGCCCTGGTTGGCAATGCCTTTGTGTGGGGGCCTCTCTGTGTCTCTGCTTGGCCTGGTGCTGTGTGACAGGTGGCCACGGACCTGTTCTGAGGTGACACCAGGTAATTTGTTGCCTGGTTCATTACAGCTTTACAGTTGCAGGCTAAGCTCCCTCTCGTCAGCTCGCTGCCTTCCTGGAGCATTCAGTAAGTGGTTTCTCCTGAGAAGTTTGGAGAGGTTTTGGTCAGGTTTCCACCTTACCTAGCAAGAGGACAGGACATCAGAGTATATAGCACCTGAAATACAGCATCAAGTTAAAAATCTCTGAATTACATAAAATGTTATAAAAATTGACCACGAAGTATTTGTAGTGTTAGCAATGGAATAGATTCTTGCTATGAAACCAGCCACCGTCCAGATTTTGGATGTCTGCTTCCAGCATGGCTGAATTTCTCTGATTCAGCTTTGTTTCACTTTGCTGCAGGTTTGGGACAACACCTAGTACCCAAGGAAGGTAAAAAAAAATAACTCTTTGCTGTAAGCACCTCAGACCTGCATTTGCTTCTGCAGATAACTGACACCTGCCTTTTCCTACCAGATCTCTGATGCTTTCTACACCTCTCTGCTGTCAGCACTGTTCATGCTGTATCTTTACAACTGCTAATTAACTCCATCTCAGCATCTCTGAAGCTTCCATAGAAAACCAATACACTTCTCCAGAGCAAGAGTCCAAATTTAAAACACCATCTCCTCCTCTGACTCCCAAGACAGCCTTTACTCCATAGGAGCTCCAAAACTCGGGTCATGTGTAGTCTGACTCCACTGAAGGTCAGCACAGCTCCTTCCCTCACCTTGTTGGAAGGCAGTGATGGAAGAACACAGAGATGGAAACCAGTTCCTCACATCTTGTTGGTATTTGTTGGAGTGCTCAAATTCCTGCTATGGAGCACATGCAGAAATCCCCACAAGGCCATACCACTCCTTCAGCTTGTAGTGGGACAACCAGTGCTACCTCAGCAAGGTGGTTCCCTCACTCCCTGACCCACTCTCCCCATGAGTTAAGCATCTCTTATGAAGGAGATGCAGTAATTGGAGCTTTCCCTGTGAGGAATTTTCTGTTGATGCTGTCTCAGAAATGTACTATGCTGAAATATTATTTCATCTTAATTTTTCCACTATTATGACTCCCTTTTTAATCCCAAAGTCCAACATGAACAAAAATTAAAGCTTTTGCTTGATTACATATCTACAAAAACAGCAGCCTCCTGTGTCTTGGGAGATAAACACTACCAGATGCTCCAGTAAACACCAGAAAAGGGGAGGGGGGGGGAAGGCAGTGGCCAGGAGAAGGAAAGGGTTGAATACAAGTTATGAACAGCAGCAGAGGAGATTAGAAAAGTAAACTTCTGGTGGGTCTTGCTATGTGGCAGTGAAGAGGTTAAACCCCAGTACGCTGCCATCTCTAGACAGAATTGGTTGTTATTGCATTGATAAAACCCCGGGTTGTGTTTTCCTTGTCCATTTTGACCCGTATCTGATGTTAGCATTGCAAATGATGTCTGCTGCCATTCAAGCAGTCAAAGTGAGTGGACAGAAACAAGACAGAGAGCTTAGCAAAGACGATACTAATGGAAGGGGTGGGGAAAAGTCTGATTTACATGTAATTAATTACTATTTATGTAAAAACCATATCATTGTGGTGGTTCTTGACATCACTTAAAGCCTCTTTTCAAAAGAGAAGTCTCCCCTGTTACTGCACTGATCTTCTCTGCTGCAAGTACGAATTGTGATATGGCAGGAGCTGCACTGGCCCATCACCACCACTGGCAGGACTGACATCTGACTGCCCAAAAGAGCTAAGCAGAATGATCCTGCCTCCTCCCAAGCAGGTGACTTTGCATCACCAGAGCCACAGGAAGCTGGCAAGTAACTGGTGGGAAATAGACCTTACACCATCATGCAGAAGATGACAGTTATGCATAGCCATTGCAAAGAAGTTTCAGATGAAATAAAACTATTTTCTTCTGAACTTATTAAAACGATTAACTTATTTGTTTTCAGCATCTAAGCACACAATGATTACCTAGCCCAGCCCCAAGGTATCTTGGCAAGGTTGTTCAAGACACACTCCAGCACAGACAAAAGCTCCTGCAGGAAGACATCAATCTTCATGCACAAATGAAACTGGTCCACAGAAATGAAGGGCACAGCTCCACCCGAGCTCTTTCAAAATTCAGCTGTCTCAGCCATAGCTCCAGTCCAGCTTCCAGACACATTCCTGCCCACTAGTTTTCACAAGATCTAGGTCAAACCTCAAGTGAATGGATTACATATGGCACCATGACTTAATTTATTTAGACTCCACTGGACAAAATCTATATGGTGGAAGGCTTATTGGCAGTATCTCACTGGTCCTCTCTAATTTGCCAAAGGAGCTGCTGGGCAGGAAACTCAGTTAATTTTAATGGTTTCAGGGACAGATTAAAGGGAGCTGGACTCAAAAAAAAAAAACCAGACAGGTGTCAAGCAACCTTCTTCATAAAGAAAAACAAACCACAGCACTAATTGTAGCTGTTGGATGGGGTAGGAACTTTGGCTGAAGCCTGGGAGAAGAGGCTGGAGCAGATGGGACAGGCAGTGCTCATCAGGAGGAGGAGGAAAGTCACTTGGACAGACGGTCCCACACACCCCTTGCACTCTGCACAGCCCACAGACTCTGCCGAGGGGGCATCCCCTGCCACATCTGCCCCACGCCCACTTCCAGAGCATTTCTACATAGCAGGGCCTCTGCCCATGCCATCACTTCACAGGGGCTATGCATTGATTTTAGCTGGCTGCCTAAACCTCAGCACCATCCTATCCAGCTTCTGGAGGACACAGAGCAAACCCAGGTTTGCCTGCTGCAGACTGTGCAGACAAAACCAAGAGCACTGGAGGCAGAAATCTGACTGCCAGGTTCTCTCCCTTCTGCTTTTAGGCAGCAGCAGAGTATTTCATGTTCTTTCATCATCTCCTTGTCAGCTGCTAGGAACACAAAAGCATAGCTAGCCCCACCTGGAGCGGGTCAGATCTTCCCCTAAAACCACAATTTTATCCCAAGCAAACAATTTCCAAATAGAAAATAAACCAGTATTTCATCCAACCCCTGCACGCCCCAGCTGGGGTAGGATTTTCATCCTGGGTGAGACTGCTCGGCCAACCTTGTCCAGTTTGTGAATGAACTCCAATCCCAGGCAGGGTCCTGATACCCCAGCTGAAAAAAACAAAAAAACAAACAACTGATAGAAAATCATCTTCCCCTTTGCATTCTTTGTTTTGTCAAAAGCTGCTGTCATCAGCTTGAGACCGAGCAAACTCAGCTCACCCAGAGGACACTTGGCACAAAGAAAGGTTTTCACCTTGTGGAACAGGCTCCAAGGTGGTCAGCTTGCCTTGCCATCCTCTCCATTTCACACTTTAAATGCTTCCCATTGTGGTTTGGGTATTTTTTTTGCCTATATCATAATCAAAACATTTAGGATTCTTTTCCTCTCAAGTACCATTTACCATAGGGACAATAGGCTGATCTCTATTCCAGTTTTCAGACTTATTAAAACTGAGTGAGGTCAGTAGAAGGACTGTTTTTCCTAGTGAAATTAGCACAACCATAGGGCAGAAATACCATCAGAGCTACCGAAAACTTCCTTTATCTGGTCAGCCTAGAGAAGAGATGTTCTGCAGCAAACTCTTTGGCTCTTGGTGGTTCACAAGTGCTCTGCTGTCTTTGCCCATCAAACACCTGCAGGGGAAAGACAGTGTCTTGAATCTCAGTAAAATTTCAGACTTTCAGGGGGGCTGTTATTTCTGCTGTGTTTTTTTCAGAGAGAAGAAATTATTTCAATGGGAAACCTCACACCCAAGAACCTTATGGATGTTTATTCTTACACAGGGCAATTCTCTGGCTTTATTACAGCTTCCACCCCGATACTGTGAGAGTCAGAGGCACGTTTCCACCAACCCTCTGGCTTGGTTAATCACTGCAAGTAGTTTATGAAGCTCAGTTCTACAAAGCCCAGCCGGGAAGCAGGTATTCATCCTCCCAGATACAAGCATTTTTGCTATAATTTCATTTAAAGTCAAAGCTGATCTTTATCTACAAAAGGCCAGAGCAATAAGTGTTTAGAAAACGGCTCTTTCACCACACCTGCTGCCCTGCTGCCAACTTTCAGCCATGTGGACTCTCCACTGCTCTGGTGCAGTAAACAAAGTAGTTTTCCCTGGCTTCCCTTGTACCAGGTACCTCTCCCAGATGTCTCTACATACTCACACCCTAAAGGTCTTTACACAGGTTCTGTTTCCACAGCATTTCCAGCAGCTCAGTTTGAGTCATGGTGGTGGTGGGAGTTGCTGGTGGTTGGATTTTCCTCCTCTTCATCTAGATCATCCTAATTAACAGCTTTGCAAGAGGTGCAGAAGAGCCTTCACTGATGAACAAGAGTGGAACCTGTTTCAGGAGTCACTCCTAAAAATCTCCATCCTACCACCACCTTTAATGTAAGGGACAAATGTAATCTCATCTTTTTCAGGCTTCTGAGGGTAATTTGTTACAGCATCCAAACCTGCAGCTGTCTCCCACAAGCTGCTGCTATCCGATGCAAGGCAGTGTCCCAAAAGCCTCTCCCTTGGCATCACTGGTGTTCAACTTGGTCATAGCAATGCCACTGAACAAACTTCAAAGTCAAAAACAATCCCAGAGCCAGAGAGATGTGCCTGGGGCTGAGAGAACTGGGATAATAAAACTCCCAGCTCCAACAACCCTGTACATTTTGTGCCTCTCAGTTCTGCATGGTTTTGGAACGGTTTTCTAGAACACATCATTTTGGAGATGAAAGGAACAGGCAAGGGTTAAATCAGAGCTGCCATCCCCCACTCCCAGTCTATTCACAGCAGAAGGAAATCTGTCTCTCTCCCACCCCTCAGCATCCTGTCTCTGCTGCCTTGGAAAACACACAAATCCCTTACAGCTTCCTGAGGGGCAGAGACCTCAGCCCCCTCCCGGCCGCCCTCTGCCCCTGTGGACCCTCCAGCATCCTGGTTTCCCCATGCTGAGCACCCTTCCCTCCTGCCTGGCCTGGCCAGAGGGGCTGCTCTGGCAGCACCAGCTCCATCTCCTGGGTGCTACCCCAGCAGCTGCCCATCCTGGCTAGGTGCTGGTAGTTGGATCAGCTAGTACCCCAGAGACAGCACAGCTCTTCCTTGATCATGGGCTCAATTATTACTAAATGGTGGGTTTTGCCCTGTTTATCCCCCTTACCAGGTTACCAGGTCTACCCCAATAGCTCATTTACCCTCTTTTCTCTACACTGCACCAGCTCCATCTCCTGGGTGCTACCCCAGCAGCTGCCCATCCTGGCTAGGTGCTGGTAGTTGGATCAGCTAGTACCCCAGAGACAGCACAGCTCTTCCTTGATCATGGGCTCAATTGTTACTAAATGGTGGGTTTTGCCCTGTTTTATCCCCCTTACCAGGTTACCAGGTCTACCCCAATAGCTCATTCATTTGCCCTCTTTCCTCTACACTTTATGGGAACAGGCAGAAGGTGCTTGACACTTCTCCCTCAAGGTTGTCCCAAGCTCATCCAATGAGTTCCCCACTGGGCACCCAAGAGTTTCCCACTGATCCCTACCCTGTGGCTCTATAGAGCCCAAACATGCTCACAGCAATCTGGAGATGATGAAGCCACAGGCAGACAATGTTAATCCAAGTCACCCAAGCCTCAGGAAGGGAAAGCAGTGACACTTGTCTGACCTATGTGGCCTTTGGGTGCTGCCAAGCACCTCTGCCTCTCCACTGAGCAGAAAGGTCAGCTCCAAAGCCACAGGTTCTCATCCTCTTCCACTCTAACAGGCTGACAGAACAGACCCCATCCAGATCCCTCTTCAGATACAAGGGATGGGTGCTAGGAGGAGAAGCCAG
>NW_008614462.1:4735-9269 GCF_000691845.1 Merops nubicus | reverse complement strand
GTGAAACAGATCACAAATAAATAAATAAATAATTTTATTAATAGTTCCTTTGATGATACATCAGTCCCATTGGGAATTTCTGTGATCAGCTCTTCTTCTGACTGCTTGCCTGGCTAGGAATGATATCATCAACAAGAAAACCAGTAACCAAAGTCATCCTCCAATCTTAAATCATACACCAGAGATCCAAGATGGCCCTCTACTGGAGAAAGGAATAAGCTAATGTACTCACAGCATATTGGGTGATGAATGGAGCAAGCCGACTCTAGAACCATGCCATGGTAGATGGAACTAGACAGACAAGGAGTCTAATTATGTAGTAGTTCCTCAGAAAGAGGCTCATCATCCTGGCCCACCATCCTCTGAGCATCACTCCCTACAAAGAATCAGGGAGTCCTCCCAATAACCAAAACCCTCACATAGCACATCCACTGTGTAGGCAGAACTCCACTGCAGGCAGAGTCAGCTCCTATAGAGGTGGCTTCTTGCCCCGCCTCCAAGCTAATGTGTAAGACAGGGGCACCTGCTGCTGATCTCCTAATCAGTTCCCACCCAAGGCTGGCCAGACTCTGGGTGAAAACCAATCAGGAGGGTCCTGGTTGTGGACATCATCCATATGCCAACCTTCATTCAGGGCTGGGGGTTTAACTCCAGCGCTTCATTAGCTCAGTGCTTATGCAGCTTTCTTTTACAAGGTGTGACTTACTTCTCTGTCCCTGAGTGAAAGTGCCAGACTTGGAGATTGGTTGATTGACTGATTTTAATCTGTGAAACAAAATCAGTAAAGGGAAAATGCAGTGCAAGATTATTATTGTAAATATGCTTCAAACCAGGTATATGCAGCTGTCTGCCACTAGGACAAAAGAGTGTTCCTATCTTCATGACATCTAGTCATTGGTTGCCCACAAAGGAGGAAAAGAGTGACTGTGTTGGTGGTTTTATTTTCAAATCTGCTGAATGCCTGTCCCTGGGAACTGCATTATGATGTATCAACTCACTTTGTATAGGTTAGGAGGTAGACAACAGTATTACTTTAGGAAAATACTGTCTGTTGTGGTTTGAGGCTTGGAATGGGGGCGTGACCTTCCAGCAACTGGGAGGACCCCGGGTGGGGGTGAAACCATTGTATTCCCTCCCCTTCCCACACACACTCTGATAAGAGGCAGGGAGTGGTTTCTTGTTTCACTCCTGCCTTGGAGCTCGGAGAGGAAAGTTCTCCTTTCACTCCATGGGACCCTGCAACCATTTCTGAGGGTTTTGTATATTTTATTTTTTGTACTATTCCCCTAATCTTTGTATATATTACTTTCCTTACCTCCCTTTTTCATTTTCTGTTCCTTGTTGAACAATATACTTTCATTTTTTTTTTTTTTCAAAAGTCTCTCTCTCTCTCTCAAGGGGGGGGGAGAGGCGAGGGGTACATAGTTCTGTTCTGTGTGGGTCCTGCCCTGAACCCCTTTTTACACGGAACCAGGACACTGTCAATTTTTAGAAGCCCAACACCACTCACCAAACAATCTGTGTGAGACAGGGAGCATCTATGCTCTACTAGCCTCCTGTGGCATTTCTGGTCTTGTGTGGCAGATGTGAATTCTGGCAAGAGGGAAGACCAATTCCCTCTCTTGCTACAGTAATCAGATTTAATGCTGTGTTTCATAATTCTGTGCTTCATTTCTTAATAATTTTTATTTCCTTAGAAGCAATCTTGTTAGTTTATATTATTTTGTTGTCTTCCTTTTCCTTTAGCTTAATTAATTCCCTCTTGTTTCTATCTGCATCCCTGGTTTAATTCTAGAAAGAAAAAAAAAAAAAACAAAACACAAAAAACAAACAAACAAACAAACAAACAAAAAAAAACAAAAAAACCAGCACAAAAATGAAAACAAACAAACAAAAAAACCCATTCCTTTCTAACTTTACCTTTCACAGAAGAAAAAAGTCTCATACTTAAACAACAGTCCATACTACACAGAAGAGTTGTAATCCTTGCTTTTCACATTTAGAGTAATATTATCTTATGTCTATGTGTTTGTGTTTGCTATATCCCGACATTGCATTTGCTTATTTTTATATCTTCATCAGATTGGTAGTTTACAACCACCTTATCAGCCAAGGTATCCTGGTCTTATTTCTCTTCCGCTTCTATCCAACGAGTCCCTAGCTTCTTATTAGCATTAAGCAAATGACTAGGCATTGTTCCACTGAATTTTATTCTTCCTTTTCCATCCCTGAAGATTATCTATCCCTTCATGAATAATATTCCAGTTGTCTAGTATCTTGCTCATGCCTTCTAGTTTCATGTTACAAATTAAATCCATTATCGTACCTCCTGCATCACGAAGGCTAAGAAAAATTTTAATATTAATATGATCAGTCCCAAGATATATTCGTTAAGAGTTCATCACATTGTTAGTTTTCAGTGTGATAATATCATACCTAAATCAATAGCTTTATTATGATCTCCTGCTAAAAGTCTCAATAGTTTTGTAATACATTTCTTTTAGTGTTATGGGAAGGAGATTCAGCTACACTCTGAACTACAGATGTAGTACAATTCTATGAATATACTTCTATTTTCATTAGCCACTCTACTTTTGCTCTGTGTTCAAAAGTATCATCTCTGTTGATATCTGAAATAAAGAATTTATGTAGTTTTTAAGGAATACCTAGATTATCTGCAATCTCAGTGATGTCTTTACAGCATAACAACACACATCTCTCACTTTTAAGGTTTGAAAAATCTTTACCTTGATTAGTCTTTTTAAGATATATTTTGATAAAGTTTATGAATCCATTAAATGGTAGTCTCATTTCCTACATAGCTTGAGACAATGTAAAATAATTCATTTGGATACGTAAAGAAACCTAACTGAATCTAAAATTCAGAGAGAAATTTTTAGTCAAGTGCAGGCTGACATTGCTATGTCTGTTTCATTGGTTCTTCTTGGTTGCACGCATATCAAATGACTCATGTGTGCCTTCTATGGTCATGAATATGAAAAAGATCCTTTTTATTAGGCTGTAGAACACAGAAGTGTGTTGTCCTATATGTGGTACTTTGACTTCTGAAGTGGAAGATGTTAAATTCTGTTATGAACACATTGTTTTCCTCCATCCAAGAAAGAAAAGAAGGTTCCAAGACTTTAAGAGATCATAAATAGCTTTTGTATTAATCTTAATATAGGAACAACAGGAAAACAGTGATCAATATCCGTTTACACGTAACTCTTAATCTCCATCTGTCAGACCATCTCTATGTATCTCAAAAAATAATTCTAAACTCATAAGAAATAAGTAAAATGAAATAAATATTTTTGAGAACAAACGAAGCCCACCCAACTTCCCAACATTTCATTAGTTACAAAAAGAATAAAAACGTGTTCATACATATGTTACTATTACCTATTAGCCAATATATTAGGTGTCATAGTAATACATATAATGATGAGATGATGCTATTTTTTCCACTCTGTATTCTAATATTTCATTTAAAGGTTATCTGGGTCAGAAAGCTGTCAGAGAAGTGCTTGTTATTGTCTCCCTGTGTGACTGATGGCTCATTTTAAATATGCCAGCAGCATGATTCTATCAGCAGTGGCATAAGACATTGCAGAGTATTTTAATATTATGCACTCTGGTATTTTTGCTGCTTTGAAAGAAAGTTGATCTATTTTGATTCTTGACACAGAGCAGAGCAGAATAAGGATTTCTAAATTCTACTATGTCATTGCTATCTTTAACTTACCTAACATATGAATAAATAGCAACCTGTGTAAACAAACAACTGAATGCCATACATGAATTCTGTGATTTAAACTTGAAATTAGATAAATTCTTCCTGTATGTTAAATAAATACAGATGACTGACCAGAATAAAGTTCCTCAGGGAAAAGACAACACTCAGGAATGTTTATTTAACCTTGGTTTTTTTGTTTGTTTGTTTGTTTGTTTGTTTGTTTGTTTGTTTTTTCTTATAGACTAAATTGAAATGGAAATGCGAAGAACTGAAAATGTTGTGGTTTGTTTTCCTTAAAGAGCCTAGAATATTTGAAAAATATGAAACTCTCAGACATTCAGAAATATTTTTAAAAGTGCAGCTTTGCAGCCCACCCTACTGAAATTTCTGTAATATTTATATTGCTAATTATCCAGCAGTACCACTCTGCAGTCTAGCTGCTATATTCTGAAACCCTATCAAATGCTTGAATTGTAAATTCTTTCTTATGTATGCATATGTGGTTTCTTCTGCTTGACTGTGGTATCATTTTGAAATGTTGATTTAGGTGCCTTATGCACCATTCAGCTAGGAATTTCATGGAAGAGATTTCATCCAGTTCTTTCAGTTGTTCAGGAATGTAATCACAGAAACACATATCCTGAAGCCTGGTTGTCTACTGAAGCCTTTTTAAGTAGCTTTCATGTTTCAGGAGGTAATAAAACCCTTTTCATAAAGATTTAGACTTACTTGTCTGCTTTAACTAGCTTATCTATGAGATTGTACCTTTTTTTTTTCCTTGTAATTCCCTCCTTCATA
>NW_008614462.1:0-4704 GCF_000691845.1 Merops nubicus | reverse complement strand
TCCCTACAGAAAAGTAATATCAGCTCCTACAGACAGTAGTTTTCTTCAATACACAGCTGTAACATGTTCAAAGTTCAAACCTATAAAATTCATGAATCCTGAATGAGGAAGAGCATAACATTCATGGTGGGGTTTTCTTCCTCATCGGTCTTGGGCCACTTGGGTCTGTTTTTATGCTTTTTAGTGCAGTCTGTTTATGTTGTCTTTCTTTCCTCTGCTTCTTAACTGCTGAGTTTTTCTCTTCTGTTTGCTATCAATAAATCTGATTTATCAGATTGTCTTGGTCTGAGTTAGAACAGAACTAATTCTGTTCAGTGCTTTTACTTTCCAGCTAACTCTCTTCTAAGTAACTGCACTTTTTGCAGTTAACGACATATTTTCACAGACAGTGTCTGCTTCTGGCAGAGATAACGCTCCATGTTTAGAGTTACTGCCCAGGATTGCTCTGCACACCAAGGCCACTGCTAAATCCTGTGTAACACATTGTGGGTGCAGAAAGTAAAAGGTCACATTCCATATATGTCTTGGTCAGTATAAAACTGAGGGATCAGGAAAGTCAAGCTCTCTTATTCAACGGCCAGTGTCTGAGGAGGACTCCATTTTGCCTTCTATCCCAACCAATGTGTTCCTGAACTCAGCTCCTGAATCTGGGTCCTATCAGTTGCTGAGTCCAGTCTGGGACTTCTGCAGTGCCTGTCCACAGTATCAGTGGTGATGGCGACGATGGTCATCCGGGATGGGGAGTAGGGGAGAAGGGAGGCCTGTTTTTGATACTGAGGTCATATATACTTGTATATATTTCATTTTATTATTATTATTTTCATTAAAGCTGCATTAGTTTTTTAATTCATATGTCTCTCTCCCTTATTGCTTTTCACTTCCCCTTTGGGGAGGGACAGGGTTACACAGACAGCATCTGTTGTAGGTCTAGCAGGCAGCCCTGACCCTAAACTGTGACAGATTTATTGGTGCCCAACATGGAACACCATCAAAGTTCTGAGACATTACCTGAATAGTTCAAATTCTAATTTGCTTAGTTATGACAGTATCACTTTTTATTTTTTTTTTTTTCTGAGAATCTTTAAGGGCTGGATCTTAAAACATAATTTCTGAGAGCAGTATTATTTAGTGTATTTTTAGTTTGCTTCAGAGTTAAGTGTTGTAATGCCACCTTACGTGCCATATGCATTGTGTTATTACTTGTTCTCACTGTCTAGCTGAATGCCATCAGTTCCTGGCGCTGGGTGAAAGCCACCACTTTGCTGTGGTGTTTATCAGTGATTCATGTTGTGCTGAATTGGGCAGCACAGAACGTGTCTATGCACTGCAGGCATCGTGTAGTGGATTTTGTTACTAAGTAAACTCCTAGCTTTACCTCCAGAAGTTCTACTACTCCCTGTTTGCTAATCTGACTCCACTAGATTCTAAGATTCCATTAAATTGTGAGGATAGTGGAGATGATTATTATAATAAAAATCTTACGTTATTATCATTATAATTGAATTTAGTTTTCATTCTTTTTATCATTTGGCAACAGATTAAATACCTGTGCTGGTGTGTCAGACAGCCACCTCAACTCATAGAGCGCATGCTACTTTGGCAGCAGGCACTGCAGTTACTCAGACTCCACAAAGTTTTATGAAGTGCAGGACAAGCATTGCAGCTATTCAAAGCCCAGGAGCACCCCGACAAGCACAGTGCCTGCTCCAAGTCCCACAACAAGCACTGCAGCTATTCCAACTCCAATAAGAGCACTGTGGTTACCTCAGCTCCAATGCTGAACACTGCAGCTACATCAGCTGCCACTGTGGCCACTCCCCCTCAATCCACACCAGTACAAGATGCCCCTGTGAGGAGAAAGACAAACAAACCAGCTATGCCCAGTGGCAGATGAGGAAGAGGGTCCTCCTCAAGCAGAATCGGACTGGGAGTCGGAACTAGATGTGAATCCTGACCCTTCGGCAACTGAGAAGAAACACCTAAAAAAAAAAGATTGCCCAGTGTTGTGAGATAGTAATGGAGCGAGTCCTTCAACAGTTTGCTGCGGGCTGTATGATCAAGGAGCAAGTCCTTCTAAAGCAAACCTATCAGATGAGGAGCTGGACACAGAGTCTGTTACCAAACCTTTTTCTATAATGGAGCTGAGAAATGTGAGAACTAATGGGGTTTTGAGACATGGAAATAAATTAAAAAAAAAACAAAAACAAAACAAAACAAAAAAAACCCCTATGCTTTTCTGGCTCATCTATTTTTTTATGAAAGTTGCAGAAAGTCTTCAAAACTTCTTATCTATTTGCTAGAAACACCACATTAAAAGCTTTGGGGGGGGGATGTAGCAGAGCAACACTTGGACTCAGAGACAAACTGATCTATGTAAGCTGTCTTTTCATAGAAATCTTGGCTAAAAACACAAACTGAGTATAAAATACCCCACAGTAAAAACCAAAAGGTCTGAACCATCAGCTAGGTGAAAGCATGAAAAGCTAATCAGAACTTTGTCCTTTCTGAGTAATTAGTTTTCTGATCTTTTAGCAATATTAATTCAGGAAATTCCTGTTCTTCTCCTGCCTCTGTTGCTCTTTTTCACTTCTGTAACACAGATTAACACTGCTCTGCTTTGCCAATACTATTTTTACATGAAAAAATACCAAATTTTTTTTTTTCCCAGATTTTATTTTTATATATATGCAGTCATATATCCATTTATACTCATGTTATTCATTACTCTAGCTCATGACCAATTGGTCCCAGGGTTTGAAAAAGCAGCTAAGTATAGAAAGTGATTTCTTAAACAGATATTAGTATCAGAGACCCCATACCAAAAATTGCTTTTAATTTACATATATTGTGTATTGCTGCTATCATTAGTTGTTTATATTGCAGTAATTCACAGCAACTGTACACATGAAATATACATAAATTCTAATTAACATGATACGATGAAAGACAAAAAACATGTAAAGAAGCATGCTAGGAATACAACCAGTAATGCAGAGCACTAATAATTGTCTCCATGTTTTCTTTTTTTAATCTGTGATTGCTTCTTGAACAAGTAAATGAGACAGTGTATTTGTTATCTTGAACTTTAGGAGATATAACTTTTTCATCATTTATATGGTTGAGATAAATCAAGTTGATTTGTACTGACTTGAGGTGAACTTCAGGGGCCAAAATCCTTACTAAAGTATTTCAAATATTAAGAGCTAAACCTTAGTTGTAGACCATTAATGAGATACCTCAACATTGTTCTCTTTACTTACAGAAAACATAATTGTCTGAATTCTGACTATTCAAAGGGAGTTGTTTGAATATTCAAATATTCAAAACCACATTTTTCAGGTCTTTGTAAGAAATATTCTTACTTACAAGTTAAATGGGGATATATAGGAGGAAAAAAACAAAACAAAAAAAATTGCATTGGGGCAAAACTATCTACAGCAGAATTAACAATGTGTGAAGGAAGGCTGGATTTGGCCCTCTCTGCTCTGTTTTGTTTTTTTTTTTTTTTAATCAAGGACAGATGTGCTTGACTGGACACTGTTTCTTGAATATATATTTGTTTATTCCTTTTCTGCTGTGCAAGTGATTAAGAATTCTTTAGTACTGTCAAGTGGTGTTCATGATTTCGACTTATCAAAATTTCACTTTCTACCTTCACTCAGTTCTAAATTTTGATGTGCTGTCACTCCTCTGACCTTGAAATAATTAAGTAGATAAACAATTTTTCTTGTGATAGACCTGCAACATAAAATAACTAGATGTATTTATATAATAATGAGCATTTTTCCTTCAGCTTGTCATATCCTAAGCAATATTTTTAGCTTTTAAATAACCTTGCAGAATCTTGCCACATTGGTAGTAGCTTCCAACTGGCACTAGATAACAATATGTAAAAAAAATAAAAATAAAAATAAAAAAAGGTTCTACTTCTCTGTAGCTCTTCGTTTTGATTTTACTGGGACCGTGCCTAATGCTTTATTAGCGAAGTTCCAAAACATTTACTAGCACTTAAAAGAAAACACTGAATTAATATTTTATTCATAGCATACATGTTTTCTATTTTAGTTAGGCATAAGTAAAGGTTTTGGGATTCGCCTGTTAAATCACCTTTAACAGTTTTCCAATGACTCCTTAGCCTATAGAAATTTTAGCAATTGAGTGCTGAATAAGTGTTTTTTGATAGCTCTAATTGCAGAACAGGGATTTCACATCATTCTATTGGGACTGCAATATTAGCCACTTACTTGCATGGTATTGTTTCTGTTGCCTTATAAAATCCTTATGGAAATGACTCTCTGAAAACATCACTTGTAGTCAGAGACACAGTAGTGAACTCAAGAGACCTATAATGTGATATAAGACAAAGTACTCAAGATAGGAATTTTGCAGTGAAAGTGCAGTATTATTTATGAATATAGACAATTACTCCACTTTGTGAAGCACTATACACTTTACTGTGATTCCTGGTGCTCTGGATGGGAAATATGGAAAATAAGGATGCTTTATCTTGCCTTCCACCTAACTGCTGCTGACACTGGAGACCACTGGACAAGCATCTTCTGCAGTCAGCCTGCAAGACTCTTGAAGCAGCTCCTACTAAAGAGGCAATTAAATGAGGCTGTTTGGGGAGCAGTTAATATAGTCAACAGACTTCAGAGGGAGTGCTCCAACATCCCTAACATTAGAATCATAGAATCCTTTAGG
>NW_008614461.1:34866-47215 GCF_000691845.1 Merops nubicus | reverse complement strand
TTTTTTTTTTTTTTCTTTCCCCTTTTTTCTTAAGCCCGAAGCAGATAAGGAAAGGACGGAGCGGGACTCCCGCGGCACTAGCTCACAGCAAGCCCTGCGCGCATCTGCAGCGCGGCTGGAGGTCGCAAGTTTTCGGGGCGCGGCGTGAACGGTGGCAGCTCCGGAGCGGCCGCTGGAAGCGGGCACAGCAGCCTCACAAACACACCCCACGCTGCCTTGCCGAGCAGGGCGACGCGAACGTGCCCCCCTGCCACCCCAAGTGCCCCTTCCTATCCCTGCGGTGCCCCCCACCAAGGCCGACAGGTGAATTTGGTCCAGGTGAATGCAAATCTGGTACCGTCCTCTGAGTCGGGGGATGGGTGAAGTCCCACGAGGTGGGAGCCGGGTGCTCGTGGTTCACTGCGAGACTGGGACTTGCACAGCTTACCCGTGTACCCCTCACAACATGGAGGGGATTTCGGGGTTGATGCTAATCAGCTTCCCGAGAGAATTGATTGGAAGCATTGCTCAGAAATATGGCCTGCAGCAGCACAGACAAAGGAGTCTTCCCGTTAAAATTTTTTTCTGCCCAGCACATTTTCAAGTAAAAAATATGTTGAATTTAATGTAGTTGCCACTGTGCCTTATCAGTTTTTTTCACTCTGCCTCCCCTTACAGGAGACTGGGTAAGGACATTTGGTGCAGTCAGGAGATAAGAGCTGAATAGAACTGAAATCAAGGCCACACCAGGAAAAAGATACTTAAAGATTTTAGCGACAAACCTTGAGAGGCAAGAAGGGGTGGGGGCAACAAACAGAAGAATACCACCACTACCACAGCTGTGGCTTATCTAATCTTATTTCTGCACTAAGTCCAACAGATTTTATATAATAACAAGGGAGGGAAAAAAAATTTAAATTTTATATGTACTCCAAAGCTTGAATACATTGGAACTGAATATACTGATGCAGAGGTGAAAACATTGCTCAACAATAACCATTTTCTCTAAGGCCTTTCAGAGTTAGTTCAACTATTTTGCCAGCTAAAAAAAATAAAAAATAAATGTCAGCCTAAGGCAAAGAACAATGTTGGAAACTAAAAGTCTGAACAGTTACAACTAGAAGCAACTCGACCGAGAATATATAATGGAAAACTGTATGCAACCACCATCACTGCCAACTTGACATACTTGAAGCTGGATTCTTGCAGGAGATGATTACACATGAGTAATCCCCTTGATTTCCCCACAAACCCTTCCCAGCACCCGCTTAGTCCACGTAAGCGTGGCTGGCCACGAGTATGGGGCTGTGGCTCCTGCATTCCTCCCTGGCTGCTCTGCCAGGGAGGGCGGTGGCACAGGTGACGACACCACCCTCCGCCCAGGAATAGGTGGCAACAGAGCAAGTACCTACTTGAGGTCTCCGCTGAGAGGCAGTTTATGGTACTGAATCCCACTTTCATCTTAAACACAGTGATGGCACTCAGTCCTGCTTTGGTTTGCAATGCGGTTGTCCCCTGCCCACCCCACCAGCAGCAGGCTTTCCTCTGCACGGCTCTGCCCCGTGTCTTTCAGTGGACAAGTTTGAAATGAGACCTGCAGCTGCTGCTGGAAGCTGCAGCCGTTCCTCACAGAGATGCCCTGGTTTGATGGAGCTGGGCAGCTGTGAACACCTTGCCCTCAATTTGGGTGATCCTTGGGTGGGTGTCCTCATGCTGCACTGCACCCTGCTCAGCACAGTGCTTGAATGTTGCCTGTGCTAGGAGGCTCAGTGGGTGCTTACCTGAGAAGTGCCTGTGGCTGCTCCCCTCTTTGAGCCCCCTAGCAGTCTGTATGTTATCCCATGATAAACTGCATAAATACTGAAAATAATTCTGGATTCAACAAGTATTGGGGAACACACAACAAGGACCAAACAAGGCGTTGCTGTAATTTATACCAAACTTCTTTCTTCAAGAACTGCACCCTTCTGGCTGTGACCAGATACAAGGTGGTGCAGTCCAGATAGACAGCCAACCAAAGAAACACTGCCAACATTTCAGATGATTTTGAGTCCTAATGCTTGACTATGAGGAATTCCTGAGTTACAGAAACCCTTTGGGAAACAACGACAGATGGCCCAGAAAGTCATCGACTACTCACAAACAATCTGAGATGAAAAGAAGCTGCAGACTCTTTCCTGCAATGAGTTTGTGAGGGCTGCAGCTCCCGCTCTGCGGCCTCCCAGCTCTTCTCTCCTCTTCAGAGAATGTACCGCATAAAGACAGTCAAGCCCTGCATTTCCAAGTAAAGATCATTATGTAGGCGCAGTCACTTTCTCATATTATGGACTTAAGTGCATGCTTAAGTGTACTACTACAAGAACTTAATGTCATGTGGTCAGGTTTGGGCCCTTCATTACAAGAAAGATGTTGAAGTGCTAGAGCATGTCTAAAGAAGGGCAACAAAGCTGGTGAAGAGTCTAGAAAACAAGTCTTATGAGGAATGGTGGAGGGAATTTGGCTTGTTTAGCCTGCAGAAAAGGAGGCCAAGGGGAGACCTTTTTGCTCTCTACAACTACGTGAAAGGAGATTATAATGAGATGAGGGTTGGTCTCTTCTCCCAAGTAACAAGTAACAAGTGACAGGACAAGAGGAAATGGCCTCAAGTTGTGCCAGGGGAGCTTTGGGTTGGATATTGGGAAAAAGTTCTTCACCAGAAGGGTTATCAAATACTAGAACAGGTTTCCCAGGGAAATGCTGGAATCACCGTCCCAGAAGGCATTTAAAAGACATGTAGATGTGGTGCTTAGGGACATGGTTAAGTGGTGGACTTGGCAGTGTTAGGTTAATGGTTGGACTCAATGATATTAAGGGTCCTTTCCAAAATAAATGATTCTGTAAGTCAGTGAAAGCAATTGCAAAACTGAGCCCACTGGGTGTATCTGGATTGTTTGTAGTTCTTTTGATGGCATATGTTCTCAATAGCCTACCTGAAATACTGCCACAATGACCTAGCATGCACCTTTCCAAGCTGAAATCAACAGCTGTTCTGGTATCTCACCTTTTGTTTGATTTTTCTTTCTGCTTTTCATTCTGTTTCCAGAGTCAGGAGTGAGAAACAAAGAGGGATTAAATCAGATTCATCTGCATCATCCCAACTATGCTGAATTTGAAGATACTTTTTGAAATTCCTCTGCTGTCTGGGGTTTAATCATGAAGGGATTAGATGGAAACTAAAGTATTTGATGTGTGTGGCATGCTGCTATTTAAATGCCTGCCATAATAATGTAAGCTTCATAAGGCTATTGCTGATCTTGAATTATTACCTGCCTTCCTGTGGTTTGGCATGATTAACTCAAGGAAGAGATTAAAGCAATATTTACCTTTTTGAGCAGTTCATCAGCTTGACCTAGACAGCCCAGCACCAAACAGCAAAGGAGGAAACTGCTGGCAAAGGTTAAGGATTCAGCCTGCTCTTTCCCCATTGGCCTCCTGATACCTGTCATGGATGTTGGGATGGAAAGCGCTGGCAGTGCCCTTGAGGGCAGCCAATTGCTCCAGGTGCTTTCAGGCTAGGTGTCTGGTGGAAAGCTTCTATGGGCCAGACAGGCTTCAATCTGTTTTTCCCAAAAAAGCCAGGACTTGCCTCCACTGCAGCCAGTGACAGCAAAAGCATGCCTTCTGTCTTGGAGCTGTTCATCCCCATCCATCCTGCTGGAGGTGGATGGCACTTCATCAAGTGGAGCTGCTGGCCAGAAGTTTAACCTGGGAAGGAGCTCCTGCCAAGCTGGGGCATTTTCAGGACACGCCCTCATGACAGCGGTGAGAGGAGGAACCCCTGGAGCACCCCCTCCATCACCGAGCTTCCTCACAACTTACATTTGACAGAAGAAAGCAGCGTTTCAAAAGACACTGTAATTATTTTTTTGATCCAGTTTTGATCTTGCTTCTGGAAATCCATCACTGAGGAATCACTTTAGAGAAATTCAAATGAAAACAGGAACAGAGAAGTGCAACCAGTGTTATTTCACTGTGATAAAGCCAAGCTGGATGACGAGTGCTCAGGGAAAATTGTTTATCAGAACTATTTGCTTTGATAAGTTTTGTCTTCCTGTAATAAAACCCTGGTTGCTCATCTATAAAGCCTTCCGTTTTTTTTTTGCTACCAGATGCTGGGGCTTGAATCTTTGCCTGCATCAATTTAACCCTTCTTTGTGCTCCTTTGCGTTTCCAAGTTGGACTTAACAGGCAACCAAAGGTATCTTGGGTGGTGCCAGCTGCAGACGTTGCTCTCCCCCACAGTATGGGCAAGCAGCATCGCCTGAACAGGCAGAGCCCATATTTGACGTCCTACCAGAACAAATACGCCAAGAGGGGTTGCCAGTCACCTGGAATACAGAATCTGGAGGTGGAAAAGAGCAGGTAGATTTTTACAGTGCATTTTCCTGGCTCAGCTTGATTGTTCCCTGCAGCATCTTCTGGTGTGCTTTCTTGGCCTGTTTTAAATGACCTTGGGGGGTGGGGAGAGGTGGCAGGGGGGAATCTGCTAGTACCCTCCAGAGTCTTTTTGTCTAGTTTGAATAATGTAGTGTGGAGCAAGGGCAAATGGGTGTTCAGAGAATTTAGCTACAGGTCAATATTTAATGTAATTTTTGAATGCTTTTTCATCTCCAACCTACTTGCTATGCCTGCCACTGTGCCAGTAACATCACACATCTGTTAAAAAAAAAAAAAAAGTAACAAAAATAGTGGCAATGCTACATCTTTGTATGATTGCTCTTCTTTCTCTTAGCAGGAGATTGTCTTGGGTGCTTTCTTCCCCTGCGAGGAAAAATGAATAGTAAGAGCTGTAATGGTTGGCACGAAGCTTGAGAACAGCAGATGTGAACCTGCACAGCTGGACAAAGGAAAAAATACACTTTGCTACCTACAATTGTGTTAAGGTTGCCCCAGGGATAACCCAGTGCCTACAGAGGACTTAGCATATGAACAGTCAAAGCCATCAGGCACATTTACATATGTAAGAACACTTGGTGTCCTTTTCAAAGTCAAAGACAGCAACGATTAAAACAACATAAAGGAAATATGGCTGCGTGGTTTTTCTCTACTATGACAGAATGACTGAGAGTGGAAATACTAAAAAAAAAAATTAAGACTGACTGGTGATGAATTTATGAATTAAATCAGCACATTTTCATTTCGCTTACTGTTGTCCACCAGCTTATTACACGGTAATCTCAAAGAGACTTGATTTGGCTGCAGTTGCTCTGCCAGACACTAAAGTTAGATGTTTTAGATACAATTTTAATATTAAAGCTTCTTACACAAAAGGGAAAAACCTTGTTAAAACTGGAAAAATTAAAAAGCCTCATTTCTCTCCGTAGTGCTTTACTCTAGTTTTGCACTCTGAGGTTTGCCACAATGTTTGCTGGGGTTTATAATCAAGAGGAATGTGGGACAGGGGGCATTTTAGCAAAAACTATTTTAAAAATTGGAATTTCCTACGCTCTGTAGCCTGTACATGCTTATTTCAAGTTGCATCTATCAGGAGTGAAATTCTCCCATGGGCTCTACGTGCAAGGATACCTACTCTCAGCACAGAGCCGGGCTTTGGGTATCCACCCACCATCCAGTGGCACAGTGAGGGCCTCAGCATCTTTGGTCTTGGCTTCCCCACCCAGCGTTTTAAATCACACCACCAGCAGCAGCAAATAAAAATAAAAATATCAAAATAAAAAATGATGTGTCTAACTTGTCTGAGCAGAAAATAACAGGGAGCCTTCCAAATGGAAGAGGTCCCACAGAGCCATTGAAAGACTGTTGTGTCTATGGGATGCAGGAGTGAACTCTAGGTTTGTGGTCTAAAATGGCAGATTTGTGCTGAGAAAGGTGGAGTAGAGTAAGAAAAGTCAAGTGTTTCTCTGCAGCAGAAAATACCAATGCTGTTATTCATATTCTGAACCACAACAAGAAAATGCAAAAGTCGGAAATTAAGTGTGAAAAATACCAGTGTGTCTGGATGAAAATCAGTGTTTTAGCCTGGCATTACAAAAGCTTTTAAAAAAAAAAACAAAACAGAACAGAGCATTTTTGTTCAATTAGGGCAATAAAAAATAATACAGCAAACCTGGTATTTCCCCCCAGCGACTTTCAGTTTTACTGAGACCGCTTTTTTTCATATGGTTGAACAGAAGAGGAACAGAAAGAAACCTGATAGTGCTTTCTAGGATGCTCCAGACAACAAGATGCTATTTTAGCCCTCTGCCAGGCTGTGTGCTCCGGGATGCCTTCCAGAGCCCTGCGGGAGCTGGGGAACCCCACACATACCTCAGTATGCTGCTCCACTGCTCTGGGGCTAAAGGGCTTTGCATCACCTTTGCACTGCTCATCCAGGGCTGAAACCTTCCTGCTGCGATACCTGTGTCCTCACACTGCTCCCACCCGCATAAATCCACCCTGAAATACTTAATATTGGAATTTCTTTCAATACTTAAAAGGGTCTTGTAAGAAAGATGGGATGGGGACCTTTTTGATAGTGATAATACAATTTCTTTAAATTGAAAGATGATATATTTAGACTACATGCAATGAATAAAGTTTTACAATGAGGGTGGTGAAACACTGGTACAGATTGCTGAAAGAAGTAGGTAGATGCCTCATCCCTGAAAACTCTAAAGGTCAGGTTGGACAAGGCTCTGGGTGATGTGATGTAGTTGAAGATGTCCCTGCTCACTGCAGGGGGCTTGAACTAGATGACCATTTAAAGCTCCCTTCCCACCCAAACCATCCTGTGATTCGGTGAAATCAAAGTGCCTCATAAAACACCCTTTCCTGTGGGATCAAGCTCTTTGGTTCAGTACCCAAAGGCGAAGACACGTGGATTGTTCAGTGCAATTTGGAAGAACTCAGATTAATTTTGGCATGGGTGATGGAGCACTCTTTTATTGCTCCTGTTGGTAATTAAGAGAAAGCAAATCACAGGGGACGATGATAAAAATATTAATTAACAACACTTTCAATAAGAAAAAATTTAGTAACTTAAAAAAGGTTGGGTTATGCCTGGAGAAAATCCTGAAATAGAGTAATCACATCGTTGGGCGTTTTGACAGACACACACTAATAATTAAATGGTGGTATTGATTCTGCATTTAGATAACCAGCAGATCCACTGTGCTACTGCAGGAATGTCCCAGTTCTCAAGATTTGATTTCAAGGGGCGAAAAATATGTTTAATTTCAAGCACACGTTTTATTCACTGTCTTTCACCTGAAAAATCCATGTGCTTTTCCCATCAGCTGGGAAGTCAAATATGTGATCCCACAAGGCCACATCAGCCTGTGGGCTGAGCAACGGTCAATGCCAAGGCCTCTGACCTGCTGGACACTGGGATTAGCTGTGATGGGCAGTGACACAGGCTCAGTGCCCAACCGGGTGGGTGCAGGAGGAGGGAGAGACAGGGGGACCCATCAATGCAGTGTGTCTGGAACAATAACACAGGGGAGGACAGGGACATAGGGAAACTTTGAGCCTTGCCAAGCACCCTGCCCTATCTTTGCCACAGCATCACCAAAACATACCTTTTTTTCTAAAACCAGCAGAGAGAGGGGCAGCAACTTTGCAACTAGAAGCAGCGGCAGTTTTCAGGGATATATAATCATCTTTTCTCACCACACAAACCCTGAGGCAATTTGCTTCAAGCAGAGGATATATTTTCCCCCCTCCAAACAGACGATAATCCATTAAAAGAGCCTGCTAGCAGGATCCTGGACAACATGTGACACCGTGTTCTCATCAGCATCCCACTGGTGTTCTGGCAAGGTACGTGGTGCCTGTGGCACCCGCCGGTGCCACCGCTCTCGGCTGATCTGCCCAGCAGCACTCAAAGGCAAACAGTGGCACGCTTATTGAAGCCACAGCAGCTCCTCTGTGCTCACAATGCCGTGCAAATACCACCAGATTTTTCATATTGTGATACCAGGTGTCCTGCTTTATATAAAATTATATCCAGGTAAGGAAGAGAAATTGAGTTACCTACTGGGGGTAACTGAGTTACTCCATGCTGGGGGTACCTGAACAACATTAATTCTGTCTGATATGGATTTTAGACACATCCCTTCGCACTGATGGAGATTAAGAAGTAATAAATGGCACCCGATGAGTTCCTAAACCAGATGAATTGTAAAAAATACTAGTTTGGGTCACCTTTTACCTAAGAGTTTTCAGGACTGAGTACTTAATGTACAGTTTGGCTTCAGCCATGCAAAGAGCACATCTCTGCCCTTGCACACAGGAACTCCTGGGAGTGACACAACTGTTGCTTTGCTTTGGGCTCCTGTTTAGAACAGCCAGCCTTTAATGGCATATAGAATTCAATTTCTGTTGGAAAAAGGATTGTTTCTTCTGAGTTGTTTCTGCAGGAAGTCTTGCATTCTAGCAAGGTCCTCCCCACCAGCAGTGGTGGGCACTGGTGGCCGCCACCATCGCCAAGCAGGTCCCATCTCTTGCTGGTGGTATTGAAATAAAATACAGACATCCTATTAATAGCTGAACTGTAGACAATTCCAGATGTGGAATTTGGTTTCTAAAATTACAGACACAACCAAGCCAGGCCTGAACCAGTAAAATTCAGCTGTGTTTCCTCTGACTCATAACTGTTTTTTCAGAGAGGTTTTCAGTGAAATTTCTTCAGCAATTTATATGTTGTTGCCTGACTCATGCTGAAATGCCAAAATCATTATTAAAGGGAAATTGTAGCAAAGGAACTGTGAATTATATACTTGGTATTAACCAGTTTAAAATGCATTAGAAACCATATTTTGCTATGGAGCACGCTTTGTCCAATAGTTAAATACTGTATTATTTACAAAAGCAAACAAAAAATCCATCATATAGGGCACAGAAGAAGTCAAGCACTTAAGAAACAACAGTTTTGAAATGTAAGGTTCATTTATTCTCCAATAAACCTGCATTTATCTTCCTGACACCTGTAATATTTGTGTTCAGCACCCCACCCACTTTCAGTCTGAAGCCTCCACCCTTTCCAGCAGGGAAGAAGATGCTCAGTGTGAAGGATGAGGTGTTTGGATGTCCCAGGGCAGCAGTACAAGGCACACAGTCATGCTTCCCAGCCACGGCAGCAGAAGTACGTGCAGAGGCAGGGGCAGAGGTGCAGCCATAGGAGGAAGAGAGGAGTCAGGCTTTTATCAGGTCAGTGAAGCCTCTGTCTCTAAGGAAAGACCCCAAACGTATTGTGATTTGCTTCTGTTAAAGGGTGATCAGCTGCAGGAGGGTCCGTGGTATCATGCAGGCATCAGTCCGTCATCCTCCCCACCCTGTGGGTCTGCAGTATGGGAGCAGCAGCTCTTTGCCTGATGCAAAGCTACGCCTGGGAGGGGACCTGGGCCCCGCTGCAATGGGAGCCCAGCTAAGCCTCCCTGAGTTTTGCAGTGCCACAGAGCCCAGAGGCCTGTGAAGATACACCTCAAAGGTGGCGGGTTTGGGGGAAAAAAATTGCTGCAATGATTTATTTGCTTTTTAAATTAAAACTCACACTGTTGCTGTGGAAGAAGGAACTGGAAAAATCCCTCAAGGCTGGGACCTCATATTTACCTTCTCACCAGCTCTGCGGATACTTAATTTGAACATTGCTTCATCTCTTGTCTCCCTCATGTATCATCGCTAATTAAAGTACACACTCTGCACTTACACAAACAAGGATGTGGGAGGTAGAAGAGGCTCGATTTCATTTTCCACTGCTGTACTGCCTCTGCAGAACCAACCGTAGGGAAAACAGGGTCCTGCTCAGAGCCTGGCAGCAGCAGCATGGACCTTACCTTCACCACTGCTCTGCATGATGGAAATCCCTAGTGTAAGTCTTCTAAGTCTTGCTTTGGTGACTCCATGCCCTCCAAACATGCCTCATATCTTCCAACTCAAGTGAAATTCAAGCAAAGCCTTATGGCTTTAAGGACACCTCTCCCCCAGCCTGTACCCCAGAGAAACAACCTTCTGACATGTTTCCCAGAGCTTGGCCATCCCCAAACACACATCTACTCACTCCCAGGCAGCAAAATGAGATTGCTGATTTCTCCCCAGCACCGGTTCCAAGATAGAAGGCTGCCTCCTTCAACCACCCCATTGCACCCCTGCTCCACTCCCATCCCAGCAAAATGTGGGGGTGTTTTTGGCAGTGCCCATTTCTGCAGCCACACTTGTGCCCATGCTCATCACAGTCCCTCCTGCCCCACGATGCTACAGCTGGCATCAATCTGTAACATGTAAAAGGAGAATTTAAAACCTTTGAACTCCAGGGGGGGAATACAGATGTTATTAGGCTCAGAGGTTACCTATGCCTCAAAAGATTCAAGGAAACGGTGTCAGAGGAGGACGCACTGAACACGGTGTGTTTAGTATTTGGGCAAAGTCATTCCCCTGTCCCCGTGGGAAGGACCAGTGCACACTCCACTCTAAATGAGCCAAATGTCTCTGTGTCCATAAAAGGTGGGGAAAAGTGCTGCTGAGAACCTCCACAGCTCTGAATAATTAATTCTCAGAACTATAAAAAGCTGCAAGGGAATGAAATTTAGAAGAATCTGGTTTTAGGATAATTATAGTACAAATCAGGAGAGCACTTGGTCCCAAGACAGATACGTTAGTAGGACAACCGAGCACAGTGGGTCAAATTCATACTTGACAGAACTGCACAGTCTTCTACAGAGCTCCTCCTGGGATGAGTTCAGCCCAGGAAGAGGAAGCAGACCCTGCAGTTAGATTGATGAAATGAGTAGAAATCTAAACTAGCACCTCTTAATACAGAAAACATAGAAGAAAGGAAATTGTTTCAGGTTGGCATTCATACCCCGGGTATAAACAGGGAATGATATTTTCTGAAATATATTTGTTCTAATGTTAGTTTAACTTGCTTCCCCCCTCACCCTGCCTCTACTATCATGTCTGCTGCATTACAACTGGTTCCATAAAATCTTACTTTGTTTGCAGACCTCATCATTTCTGGGCTTTTTTCAGAGCTCCAGATGTTAGAATTCATGCCTTGCCTATGAATGCAGACCTTCAGTTTTCTAACCAGTTATATTTCTAGTCCATGTTTTTGATGGCAAGTTTGAACACAATAACCCTGCGTCACCATCAAGCAAACACAGAAGTTCATTTCCAGGTTCCAAATTTTTAAGCCAGTCACTACAATGTCCCTTTTAAAATACTGAATCCTTGGGACTTCTTGTTTAACTTGCCACTCTCAGGTAGGGGGATGTGGGATTTTTATGGTTTGCATACTTACACATGCAGTCAGGCTGTATACTGGGCACATTTTAATTGAGTACTGGAGGAGCCAGCATTGGGTGACTGGTTTATGGCTGGCACTATGCAACCTCAGTGCCCTCAGCATCTCAGTGGGCTCCTCAAGGCTCTGCACAGTGCTCCCCAGGACAAATTCTGGCCATTGTGTGTTGTTTTCTAGTAAAAGAGCATACCCACAGAGAGGCAGAAGTTTATTGCCTTTTTTTTAATAACAGCAACAGATCACCTGAGAATTCGGTTTTACGCAAGCAAGAAGTGGCAGGCTAAGCACTGACTAAGAGGGAGATTATCACTACTTCAGAAGAGTTTTTTTAATGTCCAATGCTCTGTTTCAGAGTGACTCTCAGTGGCACAGGATCAGGCACTTCCAGTTGTACTTTCTGGCCAAAGATGTGTGCAGAATGGCAGAGGGGTCTGTCCTGTGTTGGCTTGTGTTCCCACGAGCTCCTTGTTATAGCATTAGCTATTCTCAGTATTAAGGTATTTGGTACAGCCACAGCATGCTCTCAAATGAGTGTGCTTTTCATAGTGGTGAGCTATGATTTTCTATAGACTTCATTTATTAAGAGCCTTGGCATCCTTCAAAGCCAAAGGCTCTCCTATAAGCTCGTGCCGTTCCTTAAGCTTAAAATGTACAGAAGAGGAGGTCTGTATTATTCCCCTCCTTCATTTTTAAGTGCAGGATTATTCCCCTCCTTCATTTGTAAGTGCAGGAGCTGTTTGACATGACACAAAGCAACAGGGGAGGGAAAGCAAGGGTTATTGTACCAGCCCAAAATGCATCCAGCTCTGCTGTGGAGTTCTTGTGTCAAGGCACCACCTCTATGAGACTCAGCTCCTTAGAGCTCTTTATCTCTTAAGTGGGTGGCAGGTGAAGCTTCACATATTGCTCTTGTGTCCAAAAACATTTGGATCAATTGAAGAGAAGAGCATCTGGTAAAGATATAGATGATGAAGAAATAACGAGTATGCTTATTAGCTTGTAGACAAAGCAAAGCAATTAGGAGCTGCAGGCCCAAGGAGGGCAGAAAGGCAGTTTAAAGCAATGCTGGCAAGTTGGGGAAAAGGCCTAGAA
>NW_008614461.1:17437-34835 GCF_000691845.1 Merops nubicus | reverse complement strand
TTCAGCAGAGACACGTGTGAGGTAGGCAGGAACAATCAGCTGTGCAAACACAGTCTGGGTTTTGCTGCACCAGCTCTGCCAAGAAAAGGTCCGAGAGGGTGGCTGTGGATTGCAGAGTGAACATGAATCAACAATGTCATGTTGTTGGAGAAGACAGCTGTTCTAGGGTAGATAAAGGAGGAGAAGAGCCCATACAATGGGAAATTACCCTTCCACACCAGCTAGAGTCATGTACCATGGCTTCAGGAGTGACACTTGCAGTGACTCCAGCTGCTGAGCAGGGAGGTGGAAAATATCCCAAGAGGAGAGGCTGACTGAGTTGGGGTTTAACCTAAATATGTGAAGCCTGAAAGGAAGCATAATCCTCTAGCTATAAAAAATGTTGTCTTAAATGGAAGGCGATGTCTGCAGTGAAAAGGAGCAATGAGCTTAAATCAAAGCAAGAGTCAGAGTATGCATGAGGAAAAAAAGTTTCTGCAGGTAAGGGCAGCAAACCACTGGACTGGATCACTGGAAGGAATTGAAATTTCCATCATGCTACAAAGAGGTCAGACAAGTGGTGGTTAAAGATGATGAAGTGGTACAAGCTGCCTTGAGGCTGAAGGAAAGATTAAGTGAGCCTTTGCGAATCTTTCTAGCCCTGTTTTTCTGTGATTTATCAGAGGGTTCACAACTGCAGTTTTCCACATTTTCACAGTTTAAAAATGTAGCTCTACTGGTCAACACCACAGTGGATCCCCACTATGGTGGTAGAAAGTGGAAACCCTCTTATCTAAGCCCAGTGACACCCCATCATTGGGGGTGTGGGGCAAAGCCCCCATGAAATCACCTGCAAGCTGTGCTCTGTTCTCCTCAGGAGCTGAGAAAGTAATGCTCAGAGCTTTTCTTTCCAGTTTCTGTGGAGCTAAAATATGAACAACAAATTACAGATGGGTCAAAATAAGAGTAGTATTTCTGTTCAGCTTCCAGCTTGTTTAACTCTTTTCTCTCCCATCATCCCTCATCAACCTCTAGGTCACTTCAAAGTCAAGGTAAAAAAAAGGAACCCTTAAATTCCTGTCCTGGAAGTGCCAAAGCCAACCTGTTGACTTTTCTGAACACCTTCTGCTTTCATAGCAGAAATGATTCACAAATTGAGTCTTTCAGCGCCCCCACACACACACACACCCAGCCCCCCAAAGAATATATTGGCTCAGTTCTAGCTCCTTCATTTGCTATTTCTGGGGGAAGCAGCAATGCCTCCCACTGCCTAATAGTGTGGTGCATGACAGAGACAGACCACAAGAGGACAGGGAACAGTGGTCACAGATGCAGCAAGGGAAATTCAGATTAGAAGCAAGGATGGAATTATCATCATGAGCATGGGTCATCAAGCACAGGAAAATGTTGCCAAAAGAAGTGGTAGTGTCTCCATCCTGGAGTTTCAAAGCTCAATGGAATGAGGCCCTGGACAACCTCACCTAATTTTGAATCTGGTCATACGGCAATCAGGGATGAGACTGAGATCCTAGAGGACTCTTCTATGATGCCAACAGAGGTAAACCAGAAACTTCCTAAGTGACGGCAAAATTTCCTGTACTTCTTCATACCTAGAACTCACTTATCCTCTGGATTTAAGTTGGCAACAATTAACACGTGTCTGCCTCAATCCTACTCAGTGCCACCAAGCAGCTGATCTAGGACTTGCTACTGATTCTGCTCCACACAACATCCCATCCCTTGGCTCGCTTCTCCTGCTGGGCTCTGGAGGCTGGTTGATAAGGGCAAACATCTCATTTACTTGCTTTGTTTCATTACAACATTATGACAAAACGTAAACGAGGTACATATATACCAACGTGGTCTTAAAAAAACCAAAAGAGAAATGAACACACTTTCCTTCATTGCTGTGCCACTGCAGTGTGGGAGAGAATAATATATGCTAATTCCTGTCCCTTTCTCATTGTGTTTGTTGCTTTTTAGGGCCTCAGTAAATCCATCAAATGTCAACCAGAGAAGACATACCATAGCAGTACAATCTCAAAAAGCATGTTACAAAACCTGCAAAGCATTCTCCCTATCTGAAAAAAAAAAAAAAAAAGGCTAAAAACATCAAGGCTAGCATGTTCCTCGGATCACAGTGAGCACCTTAAAGCCCTGGAGGCAATCAGTCCTCCCAGCTGCACACGTTTTTACGTAGGCTTTGCTTACAACAATATTTGCCTTCACTTTACCTGCTGAATGTCTAGGCATGATCACAGGTCACCAGAAGGGGAAGAAGCCATTTTGGCTTTCAGAGCCAGGGTGATTTGGCAGAACAGGGCTATTAGGAGATGACTGCCTTGTGACCAAGCTAGTTTAGCACAGCTCTGGAAGCCCTATGCTGATGCAATTGTGACAGTATATGTAAGAAAACTATCTTGTCTTCTCGCAACATTTTTCTGCCTGTTAGCTAGACAATAAATTTTTAGAAATGTCCTGGGTTTTTTTGCATAAAGGTCAGATATCTAAAGCCAAACCAATGTTTTAAAACAGCACAGAGACTTCTCGGTTAAAATATGAAATATCTGAACATACCTTTACATCCACCATTATAGAGGGTTGCGCAGGGTTGACAGGGCTTTCATCCTCCTCTCCTGAGAAGCGGGGTACTTAGTCATTGGTGGTGCTAAAAGAGCTTTTCCGGCTGCTTGCATAGGGAAAGGATGGACGAGGCAATCGATCTGCTTGAAATTAAAAAGACAGATTTATGAAGAATAATTGCCTTCTAACTTGGCAGAGAATGTGTACTCCCTTTAAGGGATTCACAGCTGTGTCGTGTTCTTGTGGAGTTAACTGAGCTTAGAAAAAAGCATTTGATCTATTCTTCCTTCCTTAATTCAACATAGCTGAGAATCTCCCAGGATATTTCTATTCGAATTGCAGCAGGCTTTCCATTTCAATGTGTTTGCAGTGAATATCTGTCACACTGATGGCATTTTCTACATGGAAAGTATCACCAACACTTATAGTAGACAGCAGCATATACATCAACCACATGGCTGACTCTGATGTAGGAAAAGCAAGATGGGCTACCTTTTCCTCTGAGTAGGAATGCAGGTCGCCTTGAGCAATTTGAGTTCTGCAGCCAGATTCACAGATTTTATACCATTTCTGTGCTAGATTGACAGCTCTGACATTTAGCTTTATTTAAAGCTAAGCTACAATTAAGTACAAAACAAACAGATCAGGCAGTAGAACCACTCACGCTGGTAACAAGCTTCCAAACTTCATCCATCACTTCCCGCAACTGTGCAAAGTTATTTGACTCTCACCTTTTAAAAAGACAGACTTTTTGTAAAGTTCATATTTGCACAGTACTTGAACTCAGCTGGAAATTCCCTGTATAACCTTCTTCCCAGGGAAGAGGAGGCAAAATCCCCTCCAGGAGCTCCTGAAAAGTGACCACAGAATTAAATGAGTAATACAGAAACCATGAACCTAAAAGAAGATGGAAAAGTCAGTTTAAGCTCCAAACTGATGCTTTTTTTTTATTTTACCTTTTTTTCTGGATACATAATACTGCTGCAACTGGCCTACATTGATGGTATCATCACTGAAACCAACATTTATAGAAATATGATGCAACTACCACCAAAACCAGTTTGCAAACCCTCTCAGACATTACATACCTGTCCTGACTCAGACTCCAAAGATCATAATTTATCTTCTTTTACTTGTATGAAGAACCTGAATAGAGCTATGGAATCATATTTCCAAGATAAATCATTAATACTGTCAGAAAAGCCTGTCTCATGGAAACCATGTTTCCAGAAAAGTGTTATTTATGCATGAACTCTAAGTTCTCTGTGTATGTTACACACATTATTTCTCCACTGAAACTGGAGGGGCACAATACCTATTAGGCTCTGTTGGATGTAGAGGGATCCTGACATGGCCCAAGTACATGTTAGGACCTGGATAAATGCCAGCTTCTTCCTTCCCTCTGCAGGAGGGAAACCCTGAGCTTGGTCCCAGTCTTAAATTGTTAAATTATATATTTCTGCTAAATCAAATATTCTAGAGTTTTGAATCCTACCCAGTTTTAAAAGTAAGACTCTGACATACATTTTTCTGTTGATATAGTGGTTGAAAAGGGCAATTTATGGCATCTCTGCTAGGAAGGCATTGCCCTAGAGGGGAACTTTTCAGTCTTATTTCAAATATCCCCACATTTCCCTGAGAGGCCATCCAAAGGTCCATTTCATGACCAGCATATAGAGTTTCTCATGGCACTTATAGGATACACATGTGCTAAAGGCATCCAGAAGTCAAATGAGGCTTCAGGAGAAATTTCCAAATGAGTAAATTCAATTATTTGAGTTTACTCTTGAAAATTGATTATTATTTTCTAGTAGTTCTACAAGCATTTTGTATCACATTGCATCCCATCAAAGGTGGTGAATCTCAGGAAGTAACTAGGAGCACAAAGGAGGGTCCCTTCCCTGTACTAACGTCACGACTACACTCAGACAGCTCCGGGAGCTGGAAACCCTTGCCAAGACTGCTGAGTGCTCTTCTGGCCCCCATGCTCCAACAAGACTGCACCCCTAAACTCCCTGCAAGACAAATAATCCTTCACAAAAGCATCCTTGGTTGGACTCAAGAGCACTTTGTATTGGAAATGTATTGCTCTTGCAAACATTACCTCCAACAAATATTTTTCAGAAATTCAAGGCTGCTTTGTCAAAATGAACCTACATCAGTCATTCTTAACTAAAATACTGCTGCTCACATCTCCCTGGCTTTGCATGGAGACGCAAAGAACTCCTCACACGCACCCAGCCTCCTGCCTTCATGACTCAGATGCATCCCTCAGTTCTTCCCCAGCTTTTCACTTCTTTTGCTCCCAGCCAAGGTATCACACTCAGCCTGCATTCAAGGTGCAGGACTGTAACTCACAAAGTTTAATGCCTGCCTGGTCCATTTTTTGCATCTCCACACTGACCCTGCTCAAATGCTGTGACCCCTTCACAGTCCTTTCATGGCCACCCAAGTTGCCTCTCCTGTCTGAGATAAGCAGACTCTTGACTCATGTGGCAAATAAGTGCTAGGGTTTGTTATATGAAGGTCAATGGATTGCTTCAGGTTTGGCATAGAAATATGAAGAGCTCTTTATTTTCTGCAGCCAGTGTTAATACAAAAGATACTAAATTCAATATCTCCTCTCTCCTGTACTTATCTCTCTTGAAGTATGTGCTCTGCCAAGCTGTCCCAGTTGTCTCGATGAAGCTTGGAAAAGCAATTCAGTTCTGGGCTGATATTATATAATGATATTAGCGTGTTCTGAAACACGTCTGCCAACATTTTGATAGTATCATTCAAACACTATCAACTAGAGACTAGCCTGCTTAATCTGGCGGCTGTGTTCCTCAGAGGTGGCCTTGTCCCCACAGCAGTGACTGAGGAGGCTTTCCACCAAAATGTCTCAACACTTTGCTTCCCTCTTGTTACGCTACCCTGTTGTCTCCTGTGTGTATGGGGCACATCAAGCATCTCTCTGCTTCACTTCAAAGCAGTCCTTTCCCAAACTGGGCTGCTTTGACCTGTGAATCCCTTCAAACTAAACTAGTGGAGCAGAGATAGCAAACTCTTGACTTCTAAGTTGTAAGTATCTAGGAAGATACATTTCACCTGACATAGTTTCTTGTCCAGTTGTCGGGAAGATGCTAAAGAAACCCGCTTATCCTGAATTTGATCTTAGAAGGTCATATGTCTCATTGGTTACAGACCCACCTGACTCCTCACCGTCTTCTCTTGCTTCATAGCCCAGCTCCTTACTGTTCTTGTCACCCTGCTCCAATTCCTGCCACCCAGATGACTCTGTCTATCTTTACATCTGTTCCCCCTCACTAGTTTTCCTCATCTTCATCTGCTTTTTCACACTTCTGCCTTAAGTATCCTTATGCTTCAACCGCAGGCACAGCATTTCTTTTCTCTTGGCTTCAATGTCCAATTACAAATTAAGAGCTCCATAAACTATGCTGGGCTGGAGCCTGGGCTGGGAGATGAAATCATCCCAGATTTTACCCACACCACAATATGTCTAAAGTGTATACAAGACAGTGATTTTTTTTTTTCCCAGAAGCTTGTATCTTGGCCAGACTTGGGTGAGAGGGAAAACTGAAAATGATCCAGTTGCAAATCAAACTCTCATACCAAGCTTCAATTTCTACTCAAAAATGAGGCACTGCATTCTGGGCTAAAGAACTCCAAGAATTCTGACTTAAGGAAATTAATCTGGTTTGTGTTAGACTTTTTCCAAATTTGCTGGATCAGATTTGTTGAAGCTTGCAAAGCCACCAAGTTCTGGGATAAGCAATGTAATACGTAATCCACTTGGATCCAATCTTATTTGACAAGGCATAAGCAACTAAAAACAGGACTTGAGAATGAAAATTGTTTAGTAATTCTAAGTCTACGCAGCTGTGCAACTCTAAATGTTCTTCTCCTCCAAGAGACTGGTGGCACAGAGAAATTATTTCCTTGACAAAATACATGTTACCTGTAATAGTTTTCATATACAGTAATATAAAAAAATAGAAGCATTCTTCTTAAGTTCAAGCTTCTAAAAGACAAAAAATGCAAGACTGAGTTACAAGGTGATGGAAGACCTTTTATGGTTGTGTATTATAGCTCAGGAATCCCTTGCTCAATTACAAAAAAAAACCCCAAAACAACAGGTCTCTATGTTACCCTGCACCATGATGCAGAATATGACATTTCCAAGTAATTTGGGCCTGTCATGGGCTTTAGTTTAACGTTAATTAGAAAAGAGGTTCTTACCTCAAAGCAAAGCTGACATTTGCTCTCATTTGCTGATGGCAATTATGTGTTTACCTAGCACTCAGCACAGCAGACCCCCAAGCTTTACCCTTTGAGTGCTAACAGCAATATGAATCAACAGTGTTACTGCTTTATTACCAGCACAGCTTTTCCCCAGGTCTTTCTTTCCATCCCCACACTTCACAGAAGCCATTGCTCCTCTTTCAGTAACAGAAGTAGCTGCAGCCTTTGACTTCCATCCCATCCTGACCCTAATACTTCAGGCTACCCTTCCCACTCCAGTCCTCTTTCACACATGCAGACTCAGATCTGTGTCTCAAAACAAAAATGGGAGCTCTGTTCTCCACTTAGTGATCATCTGCAGCTCCTTTTTGGAGGAGCCTGGGACACCAGCTTTCTGAATTTGGGGATCTATTCTACCCACCCATCTATGGTAAAGGAAAAAAAACCATGCCTGTGGTTTAAGGGATATGCTAGATGTTGTTTCAGCCCTTCATGTAAACCTTCCTCCTTGCAGATCACAAGCTGCTGGACCCTCCCCAACCACATGCACCCAAGCTGGCTCTGAAGCTATCTGCACAACACAGCCCCCGGGCAAGGCGGCTGCTTCCCACCACCTTCATCCTCAGCCACACAAACTTTCTCTTGCTTTTGTCACAGCCCTAGCAGAGAACACCAGCAGAGGCCCCTTTGCCACTCCACCTTCATGACTCCATCTTTACTGATCTCCCTGTTGTAAATCAGGGTGTTACTCTCTCTGAGAATAAAGCCCCACAAATACTTGCTTTCAAATAGCCAAGCAGCATCAGCTACAGATTTCCTCCCGCAGACCTTCAGAGTTATAAAACTCATGGTGTGACTATACAGCAGATTAGCCAGATCTTCTACTGCACACAATTTAAACACATAGAGCCAAAAAGCATCTTTAGTCATTTACTGCAAAGAACGGCACAAATTTCAAAAAGAAAATAGAGCTGCTCTTCCTTCTTGATATCTCAGAAAAATATACACTTTTTCAAGACTCCATAAATATATCTTCTCTCATTATGAAAAATTCATTTCTGTATCAGACTAAGCCAAAGAATTATTAAGATGAAAGGTCACTTAAAATACTCTGTGTTACTGATTTTATCAGTTACTACTTACAGCTTTAAAGAAGTCAATGCCTTCTGATAGTGTCCATATTTTATCTGTTGAGAAATCTAATACTTGTGGAAAAGAAACAATATGAGACTGCATGGTCAGTCTTACTTGGAAGAGAAAATAAAATTCTGAGAAATTTAATCTTGAACAATAAAAGAAAGAAAATGGTGCAACCTGGGTGATGTGCTGCATATGCATATGGGAGGAGAGAGGAAACAAAATTTTTGTGATGAATAGGGAGAACATCTTATGAATGATACAATGCCAGCGTAAAATATTCTTTGCTTCTGGAGCTGGCAATGAAAGATAAGAAGGTTGCTGCAATATCACACCAATATTATGAGTGCATAGTATTTAACATAGAAATTAAAGTCTATCAATAGTCCCAGGTACAGAGTGGCATGTGTACCTCTGGCATATATACATAGAAGGTATTCATTTCTATAATTAAGGAGTGCAGCAGTGAATATCTCCTAATCATATTAACATCTCTTTCTCCCATAGTTTATGTAACTCGCTACCACCCTGCTCTTTATCCTGTGGTAGTATATAGATGCCCTGACTTGGGGTCCAGTTGTGTGAGAAGCTGCAGTTTCAGTTGACAACGGCTGTGGCTACTCCCACTGGATATTGAAACACGGGCAAAGGGCAGGGAAAGGCACGCAGTACCCAGGCAGTAAGCAAATCCTGGAAAAGGAGCAAGTCTTTCTTTATCTAAATATACCCATAAATGCCTGGCACAAGTAAGCCTAACTAGATTTAGTAGCAATGAAAGTCTCTCTCCAAGGGATAATCTGACCTCTCACTATATAGCAATTGTGTCAGAGCTTGCTCACTCCACCACCTGGGCTATGGTAAGCCCAAGCACACTTCTGCCAATAGTATTGAGTTGCATTAAAAATATATAGTTAGAGAGGCTTTACTAACTCCTTTCAAAATGAATGCGACACGTCAGGGCTTCACATGTGGAAAGGGGAAGCAGGTTTTTGCACTAAGAACAGTGAGTCAGTGCAGGACACCTAGCTGTGTTAGTTACTGGCTCTCTGCTGCTGTTGCAGACTGTCTTCTTTGGAGTGGACGGGGACATCTGAGGCCTTTATCCATCCTTGCAAAGCACTTCATTTTGTCAACACCAAGGGGCAAGGCACGTGTAATCTGGCAAGCCCTGCCCCTGTGCTGACAACCATCCCCTCCCTGCCACCAGCTGCTTGGGGCTGGGAGAGCTGTGTATGGGGAGGTGTTCCTAGCAGTCCTCCTGCCATGGCTGGCCAAGGGACCCACTTGATCCCCATGTGCATTTACACGCCCTGGTACATCTGAAATGATCCCCTTCCAGTGCCTGGTGAGAGCAGCTCCCAAGTGTGCTTCTGAACTGCTCCAAGCCACCCAGGCAGGCAGAGCCTGGCCAGGAGTCTAGTTCTTTCATCTTATTTTACCATGTGCCATTACTTGCTCCTATTCTCATTTTTTCTCCTCCTCATTTAATATTTTAGAGACTCATCTTTGTTAGTGTTCTGGCTGTTTGATCTATCCCAGGAGCACTGCAATAGCTCAGAGGGCAACACTAACAACATGAGCCTTGTTTTGAAGCTGATTACGCCGTTACAGGTATTTTGCTTACACAAGTTTAGTACACAAGATTTCAACATCTAACATCCCGTTTTCCATTGTATTTATAGTCATATTTTCCTTGTTAAAGCGTTTTTGTTTTTTTTTCTTCCTACATTTTGAATCTGCTTTTAAGACTAGTTCTATCCTCTTGATCTGCTCCATCCACAAAAATGCTGCAGTCAAAAGAATTCTGCCTGCTTGTACTAGATCTCTAATTTGGAATGAGAGTATCTACTCTCAAATTCTGCCTCAAATCATCAACTGAGATACTATCTCCCTAATCAGGCGGTCTGTTGTAATATGCTTTAAAAAGCTACATGTGATAAAAGCAAGACAGCTGACTCCCTGAAACTTTTAAGTGTCGTTATCTACATATACATCTTATGATCAAATCTAATGTGTCTTCTCCAACTGCTTACTGCAGTGCTTCCTTATCCTAACTTAAATCTAGTTAGGAATGTTATTCACAATTCACAATTGTTATTTTAATAGGAGCCCACTCTTGAATTAACCTTATGATCAGGGCTCCTGTTCAGTGGCTGAATTTCATGGTCTTGCAGAATTAGGCCTCACATTATCACAATTAAGTGCAGAAATTACATGACCTTGTTTTGTATTTCCCTGACATAAAACTGTGTGTTTCCTATTAGTTCCTGATTTTTTTGTCTGACAGCACAGTGATAATTTCTTCCTCTACACTGCGTATAATGTACTCGGCAATTACAGCCTCAGAAGAGAAGCAATTATTTTGCTTACAATGCTTTATGAATTAAGTTCACAAAGGTCTAGACAGAGGTGTCAGTTATTATCTATACAATCTTATATTTGCATGTTAATTGAATCCGTCTCCAAAAAGGCCACCCTGTTTAGCTCATCAGAGAAGAAGCAAGAAAGCTAATTCATACCTCAGAGGGGGTAGATGAAGAAGGGAGGCCATTACCAACACAAACAATTACCACATTTCTTTTATGTTAGAGGTAAAATACACACATGTGTATGAACGAGGCTCTGTCCATGCCTGCTGTTGATTGGACTCCTTTGCATCACTGAGGCTATGGGCATTTGCATTGGCCAAGACTTGAATCGGTGTCAAAAGATTCCAGGAGTCTGTTGAAATGAGGGCAGTCCTCAATGCCAGCTAGCACCCAGAGGAAGCTATGGCGTTTGATGTCTGTTCATACGTCACTACCGAATCCCTGAAAATGAAAACTCATGCATGTTCAGGCTGTCAGAGGCACTGTCAGGAAGGGAATCTCTGGATTGTCCCAAATCAGGAGATTATCAATGCTATTATTGATGCTAAGGTTCACCTGGAATAGTTACTGAATTGCATTAAGACTTTAGCCAGAAAATATTACTCAAGATACCCAGCCATTACCCTTGATTTTAACCTGTTGCCGTATCTCTAGCTGTGATATCTTGCCTACAGATTTGGAAGTAAGATCATAAGATTATTTTGATTTCATCAGCCAGGGAGTATTGTGTGCTGAGCTGCTGGCTGACTAGGGGATGCTGAAGTATTCACACAGCAACAGCTCTCTCCTAAAGAACTGCCTCTGACCACTTAACTTTCCACCAGTTTCAACAAGTTCTGCAAACTGCAGATAGAAAGAAATTCATTTTAATCATACTTTGCATATTTTACTTGAACTTTAAAAAAAATAGAAAAAAAATTATTTGCTTTCGACTTTTTTCTTAGGTAATTGGGGTCAAGCTGTATTTGGCTAAAAATACAAATACAAAGCACAATAGCAACTTTTTTAAAACCCCAGTTGTTTTGGTAGTATAGTCTTTAAATCCTTAATGAAACGTGATTGCTATTGATAAAGTTTCTCTTTTGTTAACATATGTATTTTCTATGGCAAGTAAATTGAACTGGCCATTACTAGCCACAGGGTCCTGTAAGACATTAAAACCAGTGGAGCCTGTCTCCTCAAATCCTACTTTTATTTCTGTGTTAGTGCAGAAAAATCACACCTTTCTTTCTTTATTTTGCAGCAGCTTTTCAGTTTTCAATTAACTTGTCTTTGAGCTGAACTAGGTGAACATGTTAAAACAAAAACCCCACTGAATTCCTGCCGAGATGAAATAGCTGTAAAACTGTCTTATTATTTTGACAAAACCCCTTGTTTTAGATGCTTGTCTGGTGGCTTTTATGAGCTGTATGCTCTTTCTTTTTCAAACTTTGGAAATAAGCAATATAATTCTTAAATATTATATTTCCTTTACATCATTGTAAATTCTCAGACTTTGTAGCAAGTTCTGGCTTTAATGCACTTGCTGTCATTTCATGTCTTAAAAAAAATCATCTGTTTCATTATTGTATTTAATTTTAGCTTTGCTTCTTAGTGAAATCTGTTTTAAATAAATATCTTCTGGGTTTTAAAGCAACATAATTTTATACAATGGCAAATTAAATTCAGTGTGGATAAATCATCACAAGAACAGTTCTTGCTTTATTTCCATGATAGTGGTTTCTGAACAAACTATTACCACTGAGGAAGAAGATCCTGAAGTTATAATAAATGTAATGGGCTGTAAAGAGCTTGAATAATGACACTAAAAACATTGCTGATGATACAGTTATTTAGAACAAAAAAAAATAATCTGAAGATGAGAGAAAATTTCAGAAAGACCTCAATGGGCAGGAAGGTGATGGGGAATTTATAGATAAATACGAAGTGACATGGAGAAAAACCTGCACAATGGTGAATTTTATATTATCTTTTTCCTTGTGGTTAATGGATAGGATGGTTTGCGAAACATTCAACACAGTAGCTGATAAAAGTAGGGAACATAAAAATAAGGAGAGAAGCAAAGACAGGAAAGACAATGTCCTAGTGGAATTGGGAACATGCAGGGAAAATCTCCTTCTAGGACATGGTGTGTGGGCCAGGTGCTATCCACCTTCAGCAACATCAGCTAGAGCTGGGAAAAACACAGGGAAGGGCAACAAAGGCTCAGAACACAGGTCGTCTTCAGGCCTCTAGAGACATTGGATTGGAGGCACTGTAGAGAGCCACAAAGTCCAAGTGGGGTAGGGAGGGTAAGGAGGATGATTGCGTCTGAACCTGGCTCCTATCAGTTTTGCTTAATGCTCTCCAACTGCCAAAAATGGTGGTGAACATGCAGAAAATACCTGATTATGAAACATCTCTAGAGTCCCTTGTTGCAGATTACAAAAAGGAGTGTAAAAAACAGAGTTACACATATCTGGAGGAGGATGGGAGCCCACTGAAGGGTATCAACCTGGAGAAATACCACCTGTGGTTCTCAACAAGTGGGAACTGCAGATGGCAAGAAGGTGTGAACATGTTGCCACATGCTCACTCTTTTCCTTCACTATTCTGTAACTCTGAAAATCACTGTGTTTCTGGGAAGGGCTGGATTGTCATCTAGGCAGGATTACGCACTTAAGCAATTCCTTCTGCCTGAGTTTTTAACATATAATGTGCTAAGAGTTGTCATGTTTTACTAGGTAAAACTGTTCCTTAAACATGATACCAGTATCATGGAGATACTTGTAACATCTCAGAAATTAAATAGGAAATACTTCTCATGGAGAAGCAAGCAAGGTTTACTTTGATTTCTGTTTAATATGTTTAATTCTGGTACCAAAGATATCAAAACCTATGAAGGTACTTAAGCACTTGGAATTGCCAAATGGTATCAGAAATCAATCAGAAAAACTCAGTCTATTAGCCTGATTGCTACAATAACAATAAAAGATTCATTTATCAAATAGACCATAAAAGATTCAGGCATCCTTGACCACTGCCTTCTTCCATCTCACAAGATACATTTCAGCATCTCTAAAGATTAGAATATAACCCTGACATTCAGCATCCAAATGGGACTTCTACAGCTTGATTAGAACTGTACCCACAAATGTTATTTCTGTTTCCAATTTGACAGCAGCTTAGAAGGAACATAGAACAGAAACTCAATACTGCCTTTCACTTACGCAGGTGTTCCTAGGAACTGGATGGACAACAGTGCATAAGAGGAGAATTCAGCCACAGGAATATAACCCACCAAGGTTATCATTGTTTTGCATCTTTAAATAAGTGAGTTATTTCTACACCGTATCACAGCAAGTGCTGGAAGACTTCACTGCATAATGATTTGTAGAGGATTAAGTGCAGCTGGAGGCATGACAAGATCTTTGCAAAATCTAGGAGCCATTATTTTCTAAAGGATATTATCATCTAGTCACAGACTGAGGAAAGGATAGTGTGGCCGGCAGCAGAGATTGCTCTTTCCAGCTGTGGTGGCCAGAATGTGGAGGAGGGCTGGGACACCTGCCAAAGCTGGTTGCTGGATGTAAGAAAAAGGCACGATGAGCAGTGGCAAGCTAAAGATGACAAGTAGAGAGGGTAAGGGACAAAAAGGGATGCCTCAGTCTCTTCATTATTTTCTGGCTTAACATCTCAATTATAACATTAACAACAATGGGAGGCTCATATTTAGACCTTAGTTTCAACAGTTCTCAAGCCCTTTATGGAAAGAGGCAGAACCATCTCTCCTCCAGCCCATTTTGTGCCTGCGCATCAACCTGCACATCAACCTTGCCTTCGGTCACAGCCCAACTTGACATCCTTGTTTAAGAGTCATGCTAAGAACATCTGTCAGGTGCAAAATCAGTGTTTACCCACCAGGTTTCAAGAGCCAAAAGATTCTTGATTTAGATCTCCCTGCGTGTTCCCCTTCCCACAAAATTAGTGTTTTGCTGTCATGGAGACAGATGACTGAGCACTGATCTCCACACTTGGGTCTGAAAAACAAGAAGCACTTGCCTGAAACCAATTCAGATAAACTAGGCTGTACACCATTGGAAACAGTTCAACTGTTAATAACTTGGGGGTTGACAGAAGGGAGATGTAAGAAAATAAAAATTTCCTTCCCCAGCTTTGCCACGACCTTGATTTCCTGGTGGTTTGAGAGTTTCCTGATAAGGTGAAACCTGAGTCTTTCTTCCTGCAAATTTAAGCCTCTCATTTCTTAACTTATCCACCAAAGGCATGAAGAATTGACTTCTCTTTTCTTCTCTGCCTCTCCCAGAAGCCCCACTCTAGGGTCACTGCGAGCCTGCCATCTCTGTCATCCCTCCTCCAGAGAGGGGCTGTCACCCACCCTCATGTTCCCTATCTTCCCCCACACGTCTGCACCTTGCATTTGCCATCACTGACTCACCTCCTACAGTTTTAGTCCCTTCTTTAAAGTTATTGTGAATTCTCACCTTGCCCACTGATTCACTTGCTTGTTTGTTTATTGTCTGAAGATTAACAAGCTCAGACTGCCCTGGGCCATCATCCAGGTAATCATTGAAGAACACAGAGCAAAACCACATCTAAGATGGATGCAGCAATGCCCAGCAGCAAGCTCATTTCATTTTGAAGTGAACCATTTCCACACTTCATACACTGTTATCAACTAACCTCACACGTATGTTATCGTACATTCAACCAGACCATATTTACCTTCCTGGTAAGATGAGGCATTCATATGTAACATCCAAAGCCTGAGAACAGTATTTGATACCTGTTTCTCCCTTGAGTGTATTGGGTTTTATGTAACTATAAAGAGAAAATACTTGGGAATTTAAGAGACCTGGTTGCATTTGCTGCTACCTGTCTTATCCTAACCGCTCAGGTGCTTTCCAAGAGCCCATTTTTCCACATGCTTTTGGGTAAGAGGGTGGTACCTTCAGCTGACTCATCTGTGAGTCTTTTCTCTCACTCTGTCTTCAGTGAGAGAGGTTCTCTTCACTTTCTCTCACAGCTGCATGCTCCTAACTTCCAAATGCTCCATTTATCCCTCATGGTCCTCACATTGTTTTATTGCTTTGCTTTTCAAAGAAAAGCAAATAATGAAATTGAAAACAATAATGAATTCTTAACTTCAGGAACTACTACCTAACCTTTTCTTTTCCTATTTTGGGTTGAAACCTTCAGCTCTCGATAGGAATTGTGCTGGCAATGAAGCACAGGCAGAAAGGCAGGGAGCCCTGGGACAGCAAGGAAGTATGAGTGATCTAGAGCCTGTGGCCCCCAAAAGAAGGGTAGGAAAGGGATGCTTGTGGCATGCCTGGTCCCAGACCAGAAGCCAAGCAGCTAAAGAACACCTCTGAAAACTGCAGAACAGCCAAGATGAGGAGGGATCTCCCAGGCAGCCCAGGATGGAGCGGTTAATAGCAGCCTTTGAACGAAACAGTAGAACTGCAACAGCTACAGCAGCTTTGCCCAGACATCCCTAGTGAGTCCCTGCCTGTGGGACTGTGCCCAGAGAGCTGACCCAAACACACAGGCAGATAACCCCAGCACTGGGAAATTGCTTTCCAATAACTCCCTGTAATTTCTTAGTTAAGTGAAAGCTAAGCTCATGGAAGAAACCATCAAACCAAACCCTTAACCAGGCAAAGGTTACTTGTCTCCCAAGAAAGCTGTGCACATACTACTAGTGAAAACTGAGGCTATTTACATCATTATTAAAAACTACCAACAAGCCTGAGGAGTGAAAAAAAACAAGCAACAAAAATATTATGAGTACAGTCAATGCTTTTCCGAGGATATTTAGCTGAAAATGCTCATGCTGTTGCAACAAGGTGCTGGTCCAGGAGCCTTCAGTGTCTCTCCTGTTACCAGTGAAACATTCCTACCTTTGGGACAATCTCAAGCAACCACGACCAACCCTACCACCAGCTGTGGCTGAGAATGGATGTTTAGTAACCCATCTACAAAGATGGCTGAAAACCAGCATGAGGTGTGGTGGGGCCAGGGGATTTGACTGTTCTTCATCTTGCAGAATCGGACCCCCACTGGCAGCATATTTGATAGATTGCCAACAGAAGTGGAGTCAGCCTGGTGAATGATGCTCTCTACATCTCATTTGAATTCCAAGGGCATGCTTTTCCCCAGTAATGACAGTCAGCAATAGCAGGGTAGCTCTGAAGTATAGAGTGATTACAAATAACATTCACCAAATGTCTTTCATTCAAAAGGACTATTATAAATAAAATTGTCAGGAAGTTACAGTTACAGTCTAGCCTATAACACCATGCTCTTGCTTTGCCCTCCCCTTTAAAGTCCCAGTGAACTTGTATAAGCAGACAGTGATTCTCAACTCTCATTTACTATTGTGCCAGCATTTCACTAATAGTTAATAGTATTACTGCAACAGTGTCCTATTATGCAAATTATTTCATGCACTGAGTTAGCTCTTTAGGGAGCAGACTTACTAGCTTGGGCAACTAGGAGGCAAAGGATCCACATCTCATAAACAATGAGGATTTAGATATAAGTGCTTAAGTCACACTGATGTTAACCAGAAATAAATAACATTGAGTAGAGTCAGGCTCCTAAAGTTGTCTATTGACATGGACCTACCTCACTTGGAAAAACAAGTCTATGGCAAAAGTAGGAACTGATGCCTCTGATTTCAGTCGTAGGTCTTAAGGACTTGGTAGTAGAATCCCACAGTGCAAGAGCTACTTGATGCTTATTTGGTCAGAAAAGTTCACCCTTTCCTTCCTGGGGTACGAGCTCCAGCGTTAGTCCCTGATGGTCTCATCTGCTGCTAGAGCAGACAAACAAACCCTGGGGTTTTAACTATGGCTTGGAAGCAAGAAGAATATCCAGAAGCCAGCCCAGGTGGACCATCCACTCCAAAGGCAATTCTAGGAATCAGGCCAATACAGTCTGGCTTTCAAAATAACACAAGGAAGATATTGCTTATTCAGAGAATAAGGATATGGGAAAAAGTTTTACTTGCTTCCAGTGATGTTATTCCTGCAACCCAAACCCAACCAAAAGAGAAGCCCTGTCTCCTTGGAGGGATGGAG
>NW_008614461.1:11118-17421 GCF_000691845.1 Merops nubicus | reverse complement strand
GCAAGCACAAACAAGCTGGGACAGAAAGTAGAGTCACCTCCAGGGACAAGCAAGGGCTGGGGAATTTTGGGAAGGTCATTGGGGGTTTTAGTGGGAAGAATAACAGGATCACCACTGAAGGACTCCTGCAGGACACGGGAGAATCTATTGAAGCTTCTGCCATGCCTGGCAGTGCTTTAGTGGGAGCACTGCACATAGCAATAGCATAGTATATATGAGTAGATGTGCCCAGCATTTAATTGTTTTCGGAAGAACTAAGGTAGAATCTGGGCAATTTTCACTAATTTAAGGATTTTCTATCTCTCATTATACAAATGCACATAGTATTAAACCATGCATTCTGAATAAAACTCATCCAAATTTTAAAAAATTAAGCATCCTGCAAATTTTCCATTATATGCTATATAGGAACTCGCCTATTTTACGATCCAGGCTTTATTTTGGCAAGTGCTGAATTCAACAGTTATGGTGATGTAGAAACTATAACCTGCTAAATCTTTCTGTCAGTCTGAGGATCTTTGATACAGCAAGTCTACATTAAAAAGCCTGTTATTTTATTTTGCCTCTCCACTTAATTAAAGTCTCTTTGATGAGATGCTGTATTTGTAACTACTTTTCCCTTCCTAAAATGAGCCATCTTGTCTGGTACAGTAATTACAACAACATCATTGAATCTGTATTCACAGGCTGTTTTTAAAATACTTCCCATTTTGGAGTAAAGATTAAAGATGTTTGTGGGTGGAAATGTTAATAAGCTGGGTCTTTCTGGCTATGTTCAGTCAGAAATGCATGGATCACATGATGCACCCCTTTACAGGAAAACAACTTTTAAGCCGCCAAAGGATGATATCCCCAAACTTTGCATTAGAAAGATATTGCCCTCAGCCCTGTCAAGTTGCCACCATCCCAAGAAGCACAACAGGATACAACTAAGCTTTTTTTTTCTTTTCCAGCTAGAAATTATGGTTACAATCAGTCAATTCAAGCTAGTAACAGGACTTAGATGCCTTGCCAGGACCCTCCAGAGCCAAGCACTGGTCCTAGCTCTGCAGCTGAGTAATAACACAAGCACAAGTGACTCACTTCACCTCCTTGTGCAAGTTTCCTCTCCAATATTTGCCTCACATTTCATTACAAAAGGAAACTGAAGCCAGCAGATCATCTTTTGAATAGTGACTACAAAATACCTGGCACATACTACGGATGAACTCCATCAGCAGTTTTTTCCAGGTAATACCTGACGACAAAGAATGGCAATATTCTAAAATGGCAATAACTACATGACTGTTACACCCAAACTAACTGTATTCACGTTGACAGCATGACTAAAAATTTGCAACTCCTGTTTCTTCACAGGACCTCTATGTTCAATCTATTTCTCAGTTGCTGTTGTTATTTTCTAAGGATGAGGAGGAGGACAAGGACATAACTTCCTGCCTTTGTAACTCACTAGCAGGAACCTGAGGCAAAGAGATTGTTTGGCTTATCAGTTTCAGCTCTGGCAATCGCAGGTGGCTGTGCCATACTGAGCCTTGACCTGTCAGTGGGACTTTTGTTTCCTCTTATCCCATTATTCCCCATCAACACTACAGGCCAGGAAAACTTTGCCTATAATTAAAAAAAAAGAACTACAGGTGCAAAAGGTGAAAAGCCACTGAAAATATAATGAAAACAGAAGGGTTAAAAATGGAGTAAAGCCCTGTGACTGTGTCTGAAATCTCAGTATAACAGCAAATTCATTAGGAAAAAATGAAGGTAATGAAGGCAGGTGATGTTTTTTCATAGCAGCCTTCTTCCTCTTTTTAGTAACCAGAAATTCTTGTTAGTCCTTGAAATCTGACTCCCGATCTCTAGAGCTCACATATTTCTGCCCACTTTCTTCTCTTGCATCCATGTTAACGTTGTCAATGGCTGATCATTACTGTCATGCCAAAGATTAATCCAGGCCTTTTCAATACTCCAAAGCAACACACTTGCTTGATAAATAACAGTGTGTATATGTGTATATATATAAAAAACTTTAATTCATTACTTTGCTTCTTGTCACAGTTTTCCCCAGTCTCTTTCATTATGTTGGCTACTTTAATGACCAAAGATTTGTCTCACATGAGAAACATAAGACAGATGAGATGCAATGACTCCACTGTAATCACTCGAGATTATTTATCTGGGATTCAGATACCTGCTCCTAATGGATGACTCATGCTAAGAGCTCCAGAGAAAGAATGGAAAAGCTCAAGTCCTTGGTGATCTCGGATTCTGGGAGTTTTATTGCTTAGAGAATGCTTGGTGATAATTTTTTTACCATGTGTATATGAAATTAAGTTCATAATAGTAATCTTCTACCCTATAGAGAGACCTAACCCACCATATGCCATTTCAGCAGAGAGTAGCTTCAGTCTTTACCCTCTCTTTTTCCTCCTCTTTTTGCACCCAAATTCTTTGCAAACTCTGAAATTGTAAGTTTTGCAAAGTGTTTTTTAATCCATGTTACTTACGGAAACAAAACAGACACACGGAGTACAGACTCCTGTGGGACTGTGCCTGGAGGAAAACAAGGAAGCTGCTAGTTTTGGGATGTTTTTTTAATTTGACATAGCTGTGTTACCACTGTGTGTCCCTGCTCTCGAGCATCCCAGTCAGTTGCTGTCAGTGCTTTATTAATTACTCTGCAGTAACCAGCTACTGGGGGAGCTGAGCTTTTCTGTCTGTGCTGAGAGCTGCCACTATCACATCCCTCATGCTGTGTATCACATCTGACTCTCTTCATCACTGACATATTTTAGGAAGAATTGCCATTAAAACAAGTCAAAGGGGAAAAAAAAAAAAAAGAAACAAAAAACAAACCAACAACAAAACAGAAACCTTGACTTTGTAATAGAGGTGAACTAAAATTACAACTTTGAAGTCAAGCTTGTTAGTGCTTGCTAGTGAGGAGGAATCCAAATTAAGTTCCTGAAATACATAGAAGAAGATGAGACTGCTTTCTGGCAGTATTTGAAGTAATGGTACTGCAAGAGCTACTGGTTGGGTAAGATTTCTACTTTGTCAAAAACTTAGCCTAAACCCCAACTATCTCAAATTTTCTAGACACTCTGTAACAATAGCACTTGAATTCCTGCCAGACACTCTGAGGACATTTTATGGATTGGAAATTGAGGGACAGAAACCAATTAACTTGCCCAAGCTTAAAAAGAAACAAGTGTGTGACAGTGCCAAGAACAGATCTCAGACTGGAGTCCCAACTACAGGCCTACATCCCATCCTCAAGTCCTGGATTTCTATAGCTTTCTGTTATTTCCTCACTACCCCACCTCTTAAGACACTTTTCTTCCTTCATTCCCATAAAAAAATTTATAATGCTTTCAAATTTTTACTGCTAGAAGTCAGGGAACGCTATCCCTGAACCTCATTAATTTAGTGCCTGAATTTGTTTCGGGAATAATAGTAACACAATGTTGTATGCAGTTGCAGAATTAAAAAATTTCTACCATCTATTTCTTTGAAGCTTTTATTGCTCTTTTCCTCAGAGTTTATTCACTGTGGCTGCAATGGAAGAAAATGCTTTCCTTCTTATTCTCCTTCATATAGAAAGTGAGAAAGCAAACAATTACCATGAGGTAAGTAGACCCTGAGATACACTGTCAAGCACCTACAATCTAACAACTACAGGGACTAATTAAGTCAGCCCTGGTTTTCTAAGCCTATTCTGCACCTCTAGAAAGCTTAATTTGTTATGAAGGGAGAAAAGAAAATAGAACTGGAAAAGAACAGGAAAACTCACCCCTGCAGCAAGCTAGAATTTCTTTTAACAAAAAAAATAATACTTATGGCTGTTACATCCTGTTCTCATTTCCTCAGAAGCAAAATTTTGGGGTTAAAAGAGTTTAAAGCTTCTGCAACAGTACCTCAGAATTGTCTGTTTGCTGAAGGACTGTGCATCAGCAGACAGGGGACACATAAACCAGGAGGCAAGAGCCATGATACTAGTGTTAAAGCTTCTGCAACAGTACCTCAGAATTGGCTGTTTGCTGAAGGACTGTGCATCAGCGGACAGGGGACACATAAACCGGGAGGCAAGAGCCATGATACTAGTGTTTGCCTGCAAAATGTCAAGTAAATGAGGGAAGAGTAGCTTTGGTGTCATGGGCTGGTTGTGGATACAATCAAGAGATTGATACTATTTCCAAAAGCCAGGTTAGACAGAGCTTTCTGATAGAGATTAAAAAACTTCTAAGCACATTTTTAGAAGGGCTCTACGGTGAACCCAGAATACTGATATGAAGAAAAAAGAGACAAAAGAGAAGGGTGCACTCTGTATGATGGCTACCCGTATATATGTGTAACTTCAGAAACATTTTTTTTGTGTACATTTGACAAATGAGAAACAAACAAACCTTGTGCAGAAAGGTAGTGTGGAATAGTCTGGGAAAGATCTCACATCAGCCTACATTATCACAGAAGGGACAATTTGCTGAATCCAACACATGTAATATTAAAGGTGTTTTCTGATGGAAGAGAGAGCTACTTTTCCAAAGACTGTGAACTACGCCCCCAAACAAGTGTTGACATTGTGTGTACAAAATGCCATTCTGAAGGCCTGAAGATTTCCATTCCAGCGTTTTAGAGGATTTAACGAAGAGAAACTGAATTTTAAAAAGCAGCACATTTTAGGCCAAATTTTTGACCCAGTTTTCTCTAAGTACATTTAAGTTGTTTGTCTTCATCAGTTCCTCAAGTTTAGGCTGGTTACAAAAAGCCTCAGGATTTCAAAGAGACCAGCAGAGAAGGTTACACGCAAGACCTCGACAGGCTGGAGAGTTGGGTGGAGAGGAACCTGATGAAGTTCAGTAAGGGCAAGTGTAGGGTCCTGCACCTAGCGAGGAGTGGCCTAGTACAGGTTAGGGGCTGGCCTGATGGAAAGCAGCTCTTTGGAGAAGGTCCTGGGATGCCTGATGGACAAGTTAACCATGAGCCAGCAGTGTGTCCTTGTGGCCGAGAGGGCAAACGGTATCCTGGGGTGCATTAATGAGAGTGTTACCAGCAAGTCAAGGGAGGTTCTCCTCACCCTCTACTCTGCCCTAGTGAGGCCACATATGGAGTACTGTGTTCAGTTCTGGGCTTTCTAGTTCAAGAGAGACAAGGAACTACTGAAGGAAGCCCAATGGAGGGAAACGAGAATGCTGAGGGGACTGGAGCATCTCTCATAGGAGAAAAGGACAGGCTGAGACCTTGGTCTATTTAGCCTGGAGAAGACAAGACTGGGTGGGGATCTTATTAACATTTATAAACATCTAAAGGGCAGGGGTAAAGAGGATGGGACCAGTCTCTTTTCAGTGGTACCCAGTGAGAGGACAAGGGGCAATGGCCATGAACAGAAACACAGGAAGTTCCACCTGAACTTGAGGAAAAACTTTTTACTGTGAGGTTGACAGAGCACTGGAAGAGGCTGCCAAGAGATGTTGTGGAGTCTTCTTCTCTGGAGATTTTCAAAACGTTTGTGGATGCGGTCCCGGGCAACCTGTTGTAGGTGAATCTGCTTTAGCAGGGGGGTTGGACTACATGACCCCTAAAGGCTCCTTTGAAGCCCTACCATTCCACGATTCTGTGAACTTCAGTGTAAAGAAGAAAGAGCTTGTCTTGCCCGAATAAATAGACAGTTACTAGATTCAAGTGACATGGAGGGGAAAAAAAAAAGACTAATGCTTTAGAAATAAAACAAAATACCCTAACTGCTCCACACAGTTGAGGAAAAAAAAAGGTATTAATTTTCTGTACAAACTCTTTTCAGTCTACAGTTACTGAATCAGAATAAATATTCTGAATTATCTTTAACTGGCTCAACATTATCAGGCCTTTACCAGAATGCTAACTGCTCACCCCTCAGCCACATCTCCACAAACATATACAGAAGACTTTCTATCTTCTTTCATGCAATATTGCAATTAAGGAGGGTACTAAACTCAACCCTGCATCTTTCAACCCTGCCAGCTTGGGCCATCACCAGGCTGAAACATCATCCCAGTGGGGAAAAAAGTAACATTTCTAACAGAATCACACTGTCAAAATCAGACCAGGAGTCAGCTCAAGCCATGAACTATGATTGGTATGATTTCCTAGTATCATTTTAATTAACCTTCTACACCTCTTTGCCATATTTCCAAGGCTTCAGTTTTTCTGTTCTTTAAGAACAAAGACTGATTTCAAAAGGAGCCCGGATGACCACAGTAAGGACTCATATACATGAATGTCAGCTTAGATTTATACAAGAATGTTAACTTCTATGAAGCGCAGTCCATTTAA
>NW_008614461.1:0-11087 GCF_000691845.1 Merops nubicus | reverse complement strand
TGCTGAAGATGTCAAAAAGAAGAGCTCTAGAGCAGGATGTGGTCCCAGAAGGATTTAATAACTACTTGGAGAGAGATATTCAGCAAAAGCAATGGAGTGAGCCGAAAATGTGGTGTTCCTTACGGGGAATCTATCTGGGTTTTGTTTCCCTTCCTTCCCCCCCCTATGACTTGTGCTTTTTATTAAATGACTTGGGAAGACCCTGCACAGGTTTTTCAGAAAACACCTTTTATGCAGACCCAGTAGAGTCTTGTCTACTGAACTGACAACCTGCATCTTCAACAGCTCATCACCATGTTTTCACTCTGCTCGGTGACCCAGCACACACAGATATTTAGGAGTTCGAAGGACACCCTTAGTGTGCAGAACAAGCCAAGATGCTTTAAGATGTATTGTGCTTGGCATGGAGAAATAACGAGGGAGGACCCTGGGTGCAAAAGTTGCTCCATAATGCTGCAACATACTACCTAGTACATAGTAACTTGGACATTGGAATATAATTTTCTACAAAGATGTGTTAAAGGAATATGTGAGTTCAGCCGAAATTTCCAGAGACCCTGTTCATTCTGGCCAACTTCTACCTGTTGCCCCTCAATAAACTGATAAAAGTCTCCAGATTCCAAGTGACAGGAAAGAAGGACCACAGGACACCTGTGCAGAATGTGTGTACTCGAAATGTAGAATCCTTGTCACAGAGGCACAGTGGAATCGTTCCTCCTCTTGGCTCAAAGCAGCCACGCTCTGCTGTGATGCATCTTTGACCCATAGCAAAGCTGCATGCTGTGGTGAATCCTTGAAGGCAAACCACTGTGCCTGTGACAGTGGGTTCACCATAAACTAGTGCAAACTAAGAGGTGGATTTAACATGAACACTCAAATGCACCAAGAGTTGAGACCTTTGTGAAGGCATGTTTTACTTGCAAAATAAGCTTTTTCTGTAGAGAAATTCAGCAATATGTAAGCAGGTCTATTCCTTGCCATCCATGGCCTTGCAGGGCAGGTCTCAGCCTGCAGGCTAACCTTCAGTCAGCTCAGCAGGACTCCTAGTTTGCAGTGCAGTCCCTCTGGCCCTAGGGAAAATTCTGTCTTTCCCTTTCTCTGAATCCAGTCAGAAGGATGCTTTTCTCAGGGGTTTCCCAGTCTCCGTGACCGCTGCCTGGCTCTCTGGGAGGCTGTGTTGAACACATGCCTGGGTGCAGGCATGCAGTCCCGTTTCCAAAGTAGGGTCCCCACGTCACCCAGGATCAGCAGCCAGAACAAGGCAGCCCTGGGGAATCTTTCTCCCTGGTGCCTGGCTGTGCCCTGCTGACAGCTCACAGGGTTGAGCACACCACGATGCCAACCAGACAGCGACCACATGTCCCCCTGCCCACGGCCCAGCTCTCGGGAACAGCCAGCCGTCCCCTGCAGCTCTCCCTTCCTGCCGTTTGATGATGAATACGCTTTTTAGACAGGTTTCTATGGGAACAAGGCTTAATGCAGCCACACTGTCTTCTTGTCTCCTTCTAATAACTTCTGAACCCTTTGGCTCATCCCAGCTAGAAGTTGACAGAAGAAGAGCAAAACTCAGGAATAATCTAGTTCTTCAAGCTTCACGAGCACATGGGCTGAATGAGTAGTGGGAATGGGAGCATATTTTAAGTGGCTTAAGAAATGGAATAGCTGTAGCCCAAGCTCACATGTTAATGCCAGATATGTGACCCATTTTATGAGGTCTTTCTGTTCCCTAGGAAGAAGCCATCCATTGGGCTGGTGGTCAAGTGGGAGATAAATCCACTGGAAACCAGCCTTCTTCAGTATCTGGGCACACAAAATTGCTTGTTCTTTCTTCTCTTCCAATAGGTAGAAATATAAATAGCATTTGTTTCTGGAAATCTGGAGAGATGAAAGATCAGGTTGATCGTCTTTATTTGCTGCTCCTGGGCAGTTTCTTCTCTGGTTTTAACCCCTTCTTTTCATCAAGATTTTTATTTTTTTTTTTTCAATTCTATTTTCTTTATCAATATAAACTTTTACAAGCCAGCTTGTTTACCTACACCCTTTCTTTTACTCTAGTGATCTTACCAGACAGTTGAAACTGGGAAAATCTGGATGAAATTTGTATGTTCCTGTTCCTGTGCTGTAATCCTGGCTCCAGCTGAGTTGGGAGTTTTACCTTAAGCTGTAATGGGGTCAGAATTACAATTCTGCTGCATAAGGTTCACCAACATTCACAGTTACTGCTTTGGAAATTGCAGAATTTAATCCCAAATGAAAGAAGTGTAGATACAAACTGCTGTAGAAATAAGTTTGACTTCACAGAAAGGTTTCTAATTTTACCAACAGATAAGATCTTATTTTCAAGTGAGTGAGCCATGCGATAAAAAAAAATAGAAAGTGATACTGAAGGTTTTTTTGAACTTCTTTGTTCACCTTATGGTGCTATGAAGGTATAAGGACAGGGCATAAGTGATGTTTTCCCCTATGGCAAGTTCTCAGCTGAAGGAACAACTGGAGCGTAGTGAGCAGAGGCATAAAAGCTGCTCTAGGACAACTGTATGTTCTGCCTGTCAGTAGTGTGTTTAAAATGGAGGATCATTTCTACGTGAGGAAAGAAGGTTACCAGCTTGCCAGGAAAAAAGATTTGAGGCTTGACTCTATTGTGGACTCCTCTTGGGACGACTGAATGAGAGCATCCAGAGCTCCAGATCCCTAGAGGTGCACAGAGCTATAGAAACTGCAGCAGAGGCTGGCTGCAGCCCCTCCATTAGCAGCCTCAGGCATAAAGACTTGCCTTTGGCTAGCAAGAGCCAAAACTGATGGCTTACATTTTGAAGTGGTTCACTGTCTGATTTTTGACTGCTGTTTGCACTGTGCAAGCTTCTATATCAAGATACTGCTGGCAGAGCTGCAGGTGTGTTCAGAGCAGCCTTAGCAAAGTCTTTCCCAACCCACATGCCACTGTTCACATTCCTCATCTCACTTGTGCCATGATTCACTCCCGCCCTTCACCCTCCCAAGAAATCTTGTTAACTCCTCTTGTGTATCTTGCTAAATTGTGGCATCCAAGTCAGCGCAGGTTTTTATTCTTGCTTGCTGATAGCAACAGTAACAGTTTAGCAGGGATACACACTTCACACAACAAAAGCAAAGACCTCAAAACGTTTCCTTCCATTTATTAATGGAAAACGAAACCCATTCTTCCCTTATAAATTTTGCCATAGCATTATTATCCTGGATCACAAATGTTAGTCTCCTCCTGGCATCTTCTCCTCCACAGAATTTAGATATAGATGATTTGCTGAGGTCTTAAGAAATCAGCACAACTTGAGGTAGTGTATATGAAATGTGATTTTTGTTGTCCCTTGGATTTACTCATTTCTACAATATTAATGGAGAGGAATAGTCACAGATCTGTTTTTCCTTACTAGCTCATTTAAATAGTCTCTTGGGTACCCTAACCTACTTTCTGAGACTATACAACTGCTTTTCTTTGTAACACGCTTGCTTTGCAAATTTTCCCTGTATAATAAGGTTGAGTAGTTTGCTTTCAGCTACTTTGGCTTTTGTTATCTCCTTAAATACTACTACACTCATTGAAATACACAGTCTGTTTCCTGCCTTATGTTACAACCTAAGTAAGGGAAGCAGTAGGCTGGTAGAAAAATACAGGAATATTAGAGTGCAAAACTGTCGTTAGAGGCAGAGGAAAGCAGCCCTCCTGCAGCAACATAGCAATGTTTTCTACTTCGTAACCTTCTACAATGTCTCCATTGAAGGAAAAATAAAGCAGTGCATTTTGACTTGAGAGTATGAAAGAATTTTTACATTATTCTTACTTGGAAGATGGATGGAAGCATTTAAATAGGAGTAATACAAAACCAACCATCCTGTAGCAATAAAGTGTTTTGCTGGGCTGGTTGTCTTCCCAAGACTTTCATGACCTACTGTCCAGGTACATGTCCTGTCTGCTCTCTAAAAATGTTTTTTTCATTAGGCTTCAGTTTATTACACTCTCATCTTTCCCCTCAGCTGTCTTTTGACCAGATCTTTCACCCTTGACAGCTGTATACTCTACTTAGTCTGGAAAACAAAACCCATCGTTAGATAGCTATTAACAAGGATCAGGTAGAAAAGGTTTCCTCTCCTGCAAGTCTCGTCCCTTATGAGCCAGATTATCAGCAAATGGTTAAATCTGTGGGATGTGAAGTAAATAGAGACGCTCTTTAGTTGAAGTTTGGTTGTTAGCTGCTGTACTTAACCAAGTCAACCCACTACAGGGATGAGACAGTGTTGAGTAGTCAGTGACACGCAAAGCAACACTGCCTTTTTAGCATCCGTACTTTAGCAACTTGTGCATTAGGGATACAACCCACAGTAGAGTTTGTAGAGGTTTTTGCACTCTGCACACAGTGTGAGCATTCATAAACAGGTAACAAACCAAGTCCAAGATTTGCATTGCTCAAATTAAACTAGGTAACTAAAACAAGCTTATTGACAGGTAGATAATGTTTACTGCTGAGAGTTCACCCATTATTTGAAAGGTTTATGCTGAGATTGAGAACCTCAGGTAAAATACAGGATCTCAATGAGCTGGCACAAATATGGGTATGAGCCACCTCTGCAGCTGTAGGCAAAGGAAAAATGAGATCTGGGGTGAACATCAAGCAGAAAAGGGTAAGGAGGAAAGAGGGGACATGTCACCCAGGACTCTACTGAGAGGTGAACAGTGTGATGGGCTGGGAGGCAATTGCCACTCAGAAAGCAGGCACAAGCCCTCTCACGTCGAAGGGGCTCTTCTGTATTTGGATCCTGTGGGGCAGCAGAAATGTTAGACACTTCAGGAACTGTAGGGTAGTCCATTATTTCACAAGTTCAACTAGCTAGTCATGATGGTAGAGCACCTAGCTCTGTGGCATCACCACCTACAGTCAGGCCTTACCAGCACTGACACAAAATACATCCCAGCAGTTTGGAGGTGTAATAGTTCTTCGTCATTAAGAATTTCAGGATTTGCAAAGCAAAATAACAGTCAACTCAGTTAGGACCATTGTCTTGTACAGAATTTAGTAAAAGCAAGCCAGGAACCCCAGGACTTAGAATATCAGTTTTTAAGTGAACATGGACACAGAAGGCCATGGAGATGTCACCCCAGCCCTGTCTCTCAATGCAGAGAGGATCTGAGAACTGGGCTGTGGTGGCAAAAATGCAGTTTTTAAAATGTGCCAGCTATGTCAGCTTCTCCAGACCTTACGTGAAGCCACTCTCTGGCTCAAGGACCAGATAATGGCTTTCAGCTGACTGTTTCACAGTGAAGCTGTGCATTTTGGCATAGAAAAGCAATGCACCCTCATAGAGCTCTTCCAAGGCTCTGTCTGAGGAGGCTTCAGCATTAGGCAGGAGTAATGTCTGAGCTCCATTTCGGTGGCTCTATCGTCCAAAACCCACAGGGCTTACTCCCAAGAGCTGGCAATGAATCCACTTTGGCTGATCAGTTGGAACTAGACCTTCTACAAATAATGCCACCTCCCCTCTGATGACTTTATCTCCAGGTAAATGACAGCATGATTTCTTAGCTCTGGGACTGGCCAGCTCATGGTTTTCAGTACCTCAAAGGAGCCTATTCTCTCACTGTAGCCCCTAAAATCCCTTGAGATTTGATCTGACCTTTGTATTTAACAGCTGCCTAAGCAATAGGCTTATTTTCCCCTTACTTCTATATGGAGATCTCATTTCAGATCTGCCAGCCAGAGGGTCTAGGAGGCAGGACATACACTAGAAGCAAGCACCAATGAAAGAAATGCCGGTGCTATATTTAAGAGCAATTAAAAAGGATGGACAAGTGTTTTTGCACTAAAGGAAAGACAAACCAAGGTGGAGGCAGCAGGATCCCCAAATCTCCAGAGATTATCCAGAGATTATTGCAAGAAAGAGGGCTGACCAGTCAGTAGGGCAATGCGAGCCATACTTTGGTAGCCATGCATGTAGCCTGGTCTAGGGGTAGAGCTCACAGGTCTCCCTCAAACATTCTTATAGCTCTGTCGAGTTATGGTTCATTCTCCAGACTTATGATAAACACAGATGAGTGTGAGAACTGACAGCTAACACATGGAGCCAACACCAGGCACCCACAGGGCCTGCAGCCCCAGACTCTGGTTCATCTCCACCTGCCACTTGAAGGAGTACATTGCTTTGGTTTGGAATTTTTTTTTCAGACTGCCTCAGCCAGCAGGCAGAACTGGACACTCCTTCTCTTGAGGCAGAAGGGTCTCAGTTGGTGCCAAACTGAATTCTTGCCCTCTGAGGAAAGTACCAGTTCAATCTCTAATATTCTGGAAACATACTCTGACACTTGAACAAATTCTTAAGGTGGCATCAAGCACTTTAAAATAACCTAGGCCTTCATTATTATGAAGTGAAGAGTTTATAAAAGGATGTTTTACATTTTCCTGTGAAGGAACCTCTGAAACATTTCCACCGAGCTTGCTCAAATTTAAGGAGCAAGTTAATTTATTTGTGGCCTGTAGAAGAACTCAAGGGCTTACTGTAGATTCTTTAAAAACTTTTAGAATTATTTAGATTTTGCAGAAAGTTCTGAGGCGCCAGCCCTGGAGACTGAAGATGTCTTCTTTTCTACAGAGGAGGGTCAAGCTGCCCTTTGTTTCTCTGCATCACTGACCCAGCATGCCTTGGACCAGCTAATCTGAGTGGGGAAGTCAGGTGTTCATTCTACACTGGATTGTGGATAAACACACACTTAAATGCATCCTTTCTCACACACATATTTATCTCAAGGTTCTGCAAACTCAGTAGAAGACAAACTTTGGACTTAACTACTATGCTGAATTAGGTCCTTGTACTTGGAGAAGAGTAAATGTCAGCAGTTACAGCTGTAATTCTCTGCCTCATAAATTGGAGCAGGACTGATATTAAACCAGAATGTCATCAGCAAGAGGTGGTAGAAAGGTAATAAAAGCTTTGGCCCTCATCTTAAGAAGACATGGAACTGCTCAACTACCCTTGAGCAGCAGTTAGATTCACTGTAAATGCTGTAAGTCTGAGATTGGGGAACTCATGATGGCATGGTTACTTTACTGTGTTTGGATCCATTGAACCATATCTCATTTTCCTCCTCATCTGAGGAACTCACCACTCTCACTGACAGTCATCAAGCTTCAGACATTTAGGCCCCTAATCTGGGAGGCCTTCTTGGATGATCTATTGACTTCATAGAATCATAGAGTGTTTTAGGTTGGAAAGGACCTTTAAAGGTCACCTAGTCCAACCCCCAGTAATGAACAGGGGCATCTTTAACTAGATCAGGCTGTTCAGAGCTCCATCCAACCTGACCTTGCATGTTTCCAGGGATGAGGTATCTACCACCTCTCTGGGCAACTTGTGCCACTGCATCACCACCCTCAATGTAAAAAATTCCTTCCTTCTATCTAGTCTGAATCTCATCTCTTTTAGTTTAGAACCATTACCTTTCATCCTATCGCAACAGGCTTTGCTATAAGACTGTCCCCAACTTTCTAATAGGCCTCCTTTAAGTACTGAGAGCCTGCAATAAGGTCTCCCCAGAACCTTCTCTTCTCCAGGCTGAACAACCCCAAGTCTCTCAGCCTTTCTTCATAGGAGAGGCATTCCATCCCTTGGATCAACTTCATGTCCTTCCTCTGGACCTGCCCCATGGTCCTTCTTATGCTGAGGGCTCCAGAACTGGATGCAGTACTGCAGGTGAGTTCTTACCAGAGCAGAGTAGAGGGGCAGAATCACCTCCCTTGACTTGCTGGCCACAGTTCTTTTGATGCAGCCCAGGATCTGGTTGGCCTTCTGGACTGGAAGTGTGCATTGCTGGCTCGTGTCTGGCTTTTCATGCCTCAGTACCCCCAAGTCCTTCTCTGCAGGGCTGTCCTCGATCCACTCATCCCTCCCACCCCAAATATTTTTTTTCTTTTGATACTAACCTTTTCACCTCTTGCCTTCTCAGCAATCTCTTCCTTTTATTTCTGAGACACAAGCTTAGAGCTAGGTTTCAAAGGCAAGGTCTTACCCATTAACTCTGTTGCTGTTTTATCATCAGATGATTGTGGGGATAAACGAGAGCATTTTGGATGTTCAGATTTAGCTTACTGCTTTGCAGAGTCATTCTCTGCGTCACCTGTCCATTACACTGCTTTAACTCTTCCTAACTGCTTATATTTTTCTGTAATGTTAGGACTGCTCTTGGTGTTCAATACTGCTCTCCTCATGAACCTTTCCAAGGCTTTTTCTTCTGTGCTGTTCCATCCAGCATGGGCAAAGTTTTAGCAAATTCTTTGTCTTCATGGAGCTCTAAATCTTGTTCAAGCTGCAGTTGCCTAGTAATGGCCTCATCATCTAGTCTGCTGTCTTTGCTTTGTGAAAGTTCTTTCCTTTTACTTGCTACCAGTTTCTTTTCTGACTATTGGACACTACTTGACCCAAACTAATAAAGTGCTGAGGTGAGAGTCTATTTCACTGGAGATAATGGTTTGCTTTTGCTCAGGGCTTTATACCTTCCTTTTTCCTCTAGTTGCTTGTAAACAAACAACTGCTGTTGTCCCATTCTCCTTCAGTTTCAGGAAATTCTTCTATTGACAAAGTCAGCTTCTTTATCTGTCTCTGAAACATGTACAGGATCTTGTTTTAGACCTTTACCAAGTTATGGAATACCCATTTTTTTCTCAAATGGCTTCTTGGATTTTTTTCAATGACTGCACCTCCTCTTCTGAATCTTCTGCATGTATCCTCATCTGTACTGAAAGCAGCAGAACTAATTTTTTCTGCTTCTAAAATCTGTCACTTGGAAAAGAAGTCAAGGCAGCTTTAGCAAGAATGAGCATGTTTTTTCAAGGGTCCTTCCCCCACTCTGCAGAGGCCATGTGGGAATTGAACACACAGTTCCCACAGACCATCTCCAAGAGGCAGGAGCCTAAGTGATCCTTAAAGTGATCAGTAAGCACTTTAGTGCACACAGTGTTCTACTTCAGCCTTGCATGCAGCATTTTATTGCCAGCCAGTGCACATTGCATGCACATTGAATACAAGGAGGAACACAAAGGTGATTGGATTTGAGAAAGGCTGGCAGCAGAACTTCTCACTGCTACTACATTTCAGAACCTTGGAGCAGGAGCTCTGAGCTTACTCACTTGCATAAACAAATCTGACCTGCTCTGTGTAATTTCTTTTACCTCCTTCTCTTGACTCTGGTGCTGAATCAAAGGGGCGTCTTACATGGCACGACTTGGGATTGTTCCAACATTTCATATTTGAAGGAGTCGGAAGCATATTATTTGTCCTGATAATATGGTTTGTGTAAGAAGATTCCAGTGGGGCTTCAAAGGGAAAGGAACTACTCTGAGATATCACTTCATTAAATCTTTGTATTTACTTAAGGAACAGTGTTAAGTAGATAGATAGAAAAACAGGCATTGGGTGGAGATGAGGTGTAGAGATAGGAAAGTCAATTTTAATACAAAAAGAAGTGGAAGCCAGAAAATGTTTAACAGAAAAAGGAGGTGTACTTCTGTGAAGATTTCCGTATAATCTAAATCCATCCCTTCCCCTCCATGTTGATGGGACACAAGCTCCACTGACTTGAACAAATATCCATCACAGAGCATTCATGCTTACATGTTGCCCTGTTCTCTATTGCAGAGCTACCAAGGTCATTCAGGCTCCTTCTGTCTTTGGCTAGTCCTAGGTTTCCCTCCTGCAAGACTACTCACTGGGAAGGACCAGGTTTCTTGCACAGAGCACAAGAAGGGTTTTAGGGTCTGTTGAAGGTCTCTGTCGTGCACAGTTAGTGTAGGGCTGTCCAGAGCAAGGCCCTGCTGAGACCTGCAACCAGACGCCGTTCCCATCACACCAGCACTACACCACCTGGGCCAGCTGGGGAAATGTGGATCCCGGGGCAGTTCTGGTGATTTTGCCTGCTAATGCTGACAAGGGCTAACACGTGCAAAGAGTGCACTTTAAAGTGTAGCACACATGCTGTCACACTGGGAAATGAAGCCTGACCCCGTCTCCCTTCATGAAAAGGCGCCAGGGCAGAGGCAGGGATTGCTGAGAGCATCCTTGCAGCTGAGAGCTTAAATGAGGGCCTGGGCTTCCTAACCCTGTCCTGCCAAAAATGTTAAATGGATCATTAACTAGTAGCATCTTTACATCTCTAGGATGGAAATGAGGAACAACTCTTACAACTAAAAGCTGAACCACTGCCCTTAACAGAAAGTGCATTTTTACTGCCATGCATACTTTTCTACCATCATAAAATATGCGGTTATATTAATATATAAAATTATCCAAAGCATCAATTTATTGTTTAAAATGGCACTTAGTATATTTAATCAGTGCCTAAGCTTTTAAAAAGAATAATTCAAATTAGTTTGACAGTCAGCATACACAGAATCAATATTTAGCAGGTTTATATAATCTGTTCAAGTCTATTAACACACACAAAAAAAGGCTCCTCCATTGGTGAATTTCAAGCAGAAATGAAAGCAGCAACTTCCATTAGTTCTAAGAACTGGAGACAGCCAGAATCTGAAGATAAAAATACCAAATCACTTCTAACCCAAAGACTCCTGAAACACATGAACACTGCTGAAATGAAAACTTGAAGTCAGTATTTGAAAGCTAATATATGCCTCATTAAATGAATATTTTTCCAGTATTTTTTGTTCCAACTTAATTTTCATGATTTTCATGTCAAACTGCAGCACATACCATCAGCTTTTTTTTTTTTTTTCTAAATTTAACACAATAACAGGAGTGTGCTCAGGAGATTGTGAAAAAGCTAATAGTACTCAGTAATAAAGTATCTGTCCATCATCTCTATTGTTTTGTACATGCTCAAGGAAGGAAGAAAATCTTTGGAGAAATTAATATTGCAGTGGGTAAGCTTCACCTAAAACCGTGTCTCACAGAACACATTTAACAGCCTTTCAGCTGGACATACCTTAATATTTCCACATGTCCCAACTACTGAGAAGGTGAATTCCCTTCTGTAATTCCAAATTTTTTTTCCTGCTGGGATGTGTGACTCAAGCTGTGGTGATTTAAATTTTTAACTTAAAATTTAATTT
>NW_008614460.1:15640-19842 GCF_000691845.1 Merops nubicus | reverse complement strand
CTTCTCATAGAAGGCCATCAGGTTTGTTAAACCCCAATATCTTCTGCTTCATCCGTCAATGCCATGCTATTTCCTTTTCCAGGATGTTTGGTGTGTTTATTGCTGGTGGGATGAGCATTCACAAGAAATAATGAGATGCCTTTCTGTTGCCATGCCTCTTTCCCAGCACATTACAGCTGAAGGAGGAAGCCACAACATAGCAGGATATTTCTAAAGCAGAAACTGAGGATGAAGAAACACGCTCAGTATCTCTGTACAAACAGACTCTGAATTTGCAAAGGACAAGAAAAATAGGTTATTGGTCCCATCTATAGCCTAGAAGATGGGATGAAAGGGAATCACGTCCCAGTATGTCATATTTTTTAAAGGGGATGACAGCTTTTGAATTAAATCCTCTGGAAGAAACCTACTGGGGAAAAGCTGAGGGTTGTTAAGGGAAGAGAAGATCTTGTAAGCAGTTCTTGCAAAATGACTTCCCATTAAGCAGCAGAATGTCTTTCTTTTCCCCTTAAAAATTGCATCATTCTTAAACAGTAGCTTTTTTAACCCCAAGCAAAGGGAGTTCTCATGGTACAAATGTTTTCATCTCAAGTTCTAAGTTGTTAATTATTGTTAATTTAAAGTTATTTTTATTTTAGTGACCAACACAGCAGAGACAGGAAAAAGCTATAATTTTGTGTATCGTCCAAGACCCATTCCAAATGCTGTGTAAAAGCCTTCCTACCAGCACGCTGACTCATAGCCATAGTGCTTGGAGGCAGAATGCTAACAAGAGAGGCTGTCATATCCGTATTGATATTAAACCTGAAACCTGCACTGTGTGGCACCTTTTTCCTTAAGAAGACATTCATCTGTTCCATTAAAAATACCATGAACTAATACAAGAACTGGAAAGTGGGCAGAAAAAGTTTATTCCTTTGTGCCCCCCCCCTTAAAGGCAGGTATTCCTATTTAGAAAAATAAACAGTTTTTACCAGGACTTTGGGATAGCTTGTGCATTTGTTACATGAGAGAGACTTAGCAATTCTCAAGTACCAGGATTTCACTGGTGTGTTTCTCAACACCCTGTAGTCCCTGATGCCTCCTACTTGGTCTCCTGAGGAAGTGATGAATTATTATTCCCTTTTATGAATAACAAAATAGGAATATAACAACATTAACTGACTTGCCCAGAACCTGTCACAGATATGAGAAGTGACTGGAGTTGCATTTTAGTGTTGCTCAGTCTGCTGTCCTTCCTTCTTGAGATGTCCATGTGACCCTATTAGTCATAACCATGGTCCATTATCTACTGGGAGAACTTTAAATAAAAAGGTAAGCTTTCACTGCTGTGTTTACAGTCCTACCTGCTGCAGGAAAGCCTAAAGAATAGATTTAATCTGAAAAAGGCTGCAGAGAACAGTGGTACAGATGAGTCTTTTTTCATTAAGCTGAGAAGAAACAAGAAAAAAAAAGCAAACAAATAAACAAAACAACCCAAAACAGACAAGATGGTTAAGGAGATGTGAATTACCTTTTAAAAATCTTTCCACTTCAATAATTTAGCATATTGCAAGGAATTTTTTAAAATAATAAATAATGTTTTTCTTTGGGAAAAAAAAAAATTGTTATTTATTTAAACCTGACACTGATTCTGAATTTTTCATGCAGAAGGTGTCATCAAACCTAAAAGTAGGTGGCACAAAGGCCTGTATGAGCAAATCAAAGCTTGTGAATTACACTGGAAGTTTATATTATGGAATTTTAGGAAAACCTGCAACGCTGGTGTGGCTTGATAAATATAATGATTTAGATAATTTATTATTTAGATAACCCCTTTGTGGACAGGGTGTTTTCCTATTATACCCTATCACACTTGTATTCAGGTGATCTTTTAGATTGGCTCTGTCTCTTCTCTATCTCACAATTATCTTTGTAAACCTTTCTTTTAGGCTGAAGAGGGCACTGAAACAAATAGCTTTATGTCTAAAGCTGAATCTACATGTGTTTTTTCCCATAACCATGGCATCCAGAAGCTTGAATCAGGACCCTGTTCTTGGTGCCATAACCCCCACGAACAATTGATTATCCCACAAAAGTTACATACATTTTATATGTACTTTTGGGAGATAATAAAATGTCTGACCTTTGAGAAAGAATACATTTTGTAATTGAAATACTCCAGCTGAGTTCTGCCCAAGAAAATAGATTTGTTGATTGCTGAATGTTGAGCACAACATCTCGTTTGCATCTCTTGCTGCTGCTTTAACTACAGCAGCGTGTACCAGCAGGTTTTTAAGGCTGCATTTCTTGTAGATGAAATAAAGAGCCCTGCCTATGGTATATAAACCTTTGTCATGTCATACCCGAGTCCAACGATCAATTGCTTTTTATTTACTCAGTGCTACGCAGTGCCACGTTCCACCCACAGCCTTGGGAACTTTGCCTTTTCTCTCGCAGACCTTATCAAGCACGCGAAGCACACCAAGACTTCGTGTAACTTCTGGATCGTGTTCAGTGTGTCCAGGCACAGGTTTACCTCCAGATCCTGGAAAGCGTGGTGTTCCCTAGCGAGCTCCGTGGCTGAGCTGGGAGAAGCCTGGCGTGCTCTGCTGAGAAACCACCTAGGGATTTTAAAAGAAGCTGCAGGGTTTTGTATGGTGCTGAAAACAATCCCTTCTGCTTGTTGTGACAAAGAGTGTCAGGTAGAAAAGAAGACACAGAATATCCAGGTAGGACAATTTCTTCATTTCTTCTTAAAGAAAAGTGTAAAAACTGGCAGAAAAGCCCATATTTCAGCTTTTTTTTTTTTTTTTTTCTCCAGAGTATTTTGGTTTCTTTTGGCATAGTGGATTATTCTGCAACTGTAAATGTTGGTTCTTGATAATGGATCTTGCATCTAAGTTTTCTTTATGTAGTGCCAGCTTTACTGTGTCTGTGACATGCAAAGGTGGATTGAGTTGGGACCACCGTTGTGAGGCTTTACCAAAGTTCTCCAAAGCCAATAGGAAAGCACACATCCATTTTACTGGCTTTGGATCTAAACCCCGCTTCTCTCCCTGTTTAAAACTTCTGAAGGGAGAGATAGGCTCCTCCCTCTCTGTGTGCTTAAATCTAAAGGTGCCCTGAGATCTCCCTATCCTCATTACTGGTGATTGCATCTTAATTTAACAGTAAAGGCATGAAACACGGGAATATCTTGCCTCCACCATAAAGGGTTTTGCATCATAACTGACTGTCTCTGGAGGAGATGAGCTCTAGTTCAAACTGGTAGATAGGCCAACTAATGAGTGCTGGTTTTTTGGTCTGTGTATACTGAGTAATAAATGGTCTCACAGGCTTTAAAACTGGAGAGTGTGAGACTCATATGGAGCATTTACACCAGTTGCTTAAGACCCTTCTATAGAAGTCACATTAGGTTTCACCTGGATATCCTTTTCTTAGTGTAGTTATTTTCATTTCATTAAACTAGTATGTGCCATTCTGCAAAGAGGCAATGCCGACTCATGGATGCCCAAAGACTTTATGAAGGTGGAGAACTGACTAGCTGAAACACGTCCAAAGTACCTTCTGTACTACAGGGAAAAGTAACCCCTTGCCTCCCAAATCCTTGCTCTTCTGACATACGAAATCTTTCAATGTTCCCCCTTATCTGACACAAGTTTGACTCTCAACCCAGCAGTAAGACACTTCAGCATGTGTCAAAGGAGGATTTTCACTATGAAGCATTCTTCTTCTCTCTCTGCCCATGAAAATATGATTATTCAGATATCCCGACACAGGAAAAAGTGCTGCAGAACCCAGCAGGAGATTTGCTAAGTGAGGTCATGGGGGCAAGAAATCTCTTTGTTTTAGCTAAAGTGAACTTACAGCAATATCCTCAATGTATACTCCTGCAAATGACAAATTTGTTCAAAAACGGTATTGAAAGGAAAGGCTAAGGCCACGCTATTGGTGACAAAGGCACCCTCTGTATCTCAGTGTTAACTTGGTTGCAAACCATCAGAAGAAAGTAACACTGTGGTTCAGATTACAGAAATAACTGTTTCCTTCTTATCAAGCAAATGGCTTATTTTTTGTAGTAATAAAAAAATTCTCTGTGAATCTCTAGCCAGATCTGTGACTTACTGCACTTTAGCTTTGGTTCTAGGTTTCAGCTTTTTCAGGACCTACACATAGTTAAGCATTACTGAAAGTCTTTATTCTGGGCTTAAGCAAAAAAA